>NC_046300.1:32637929-32941144 GCF_004115265.2 Rhinolophus ferrumequinum
GCATGTAGTTTGAAAGTCAGTATAGATAATTAATAAGAAACAGTAAAATATGTCATTTCCTGTGACATGAAACGTGTAAGGAAACATATATAGGAGTCCTTAACTTGGTAAGGAAGGGAGACCAAAGTTTGGTGAGAGGGGCTTAGGGGAGGTTTCTCAAGGAAATGACAGCTAAGCTAAGATCTACCCACAATGAGTAGGAGATGTCCTCGTAAAGATGGGAAGAATGTCCTGAGCAGAGTGAACAACATGGGCAACCGTCCAGTAGCATCTCAGTGGGATCATAATATGATATCATCTAGGTCCCACTTGGCTGCCTTATCCAAAATGGGCTAAAGAGCACTACTTACTAATAATTTGTTCACTCAGTCAGTCGTTAAATATTTACTGAGCATCTACTGTGTGCCACACACTGCTATAATTATGGAGCTTAAAGGAATAAATACGACATGGTCTCTACCCTCAAGGAGCAACCAGTTTTGTCAACAGAAGCAGTCACTGCATAAATTGGTGGACAAGGACCTTAGCTGCTAATAATCAGGCATGAATAGGACATAATGTAGTCATTAAAAGACAAACAGTTATAATTCTGAGGGGAGAGGACAAGAAGGCAGTGGGTGAGAGGATCAAGGGACAGTGAAGGGAAGGCATGGAGAAGAGAGAAGTTCAATAAACTCTGCATAAACAATTAACCAGCAAGGGCTGCATTCGTTCATTCATTCATTCACTTATGTATTTTTGAAGCAGCCAACTCCCAAACTTCCTTAGTTTTGTTGGGAGCACACTGTTCTCCCAACTAGCTTCTTTTAGAGGTTCTAAGTAAGGATGCTAATGCATGATGGTGCTACCGGGTTTCTTTTTAGAAATCATTTGACTCAGGGTAGAAGACACACTGAGTCATGTTAGAGAAGCACAGGGAACCACCCTCTGGGAAGGTGGGATCATTCAGCCTGGAGAAGACAAGGTGGAAGGGCAATTCAATAACCGCCTTCAATGAAAAACCAAGCATTTGTTGAATGCCCTCCGTGAAGAGGTCCTAGTGATTGGTGTTAAGTGTGACGGGCGTGGGAAAAGACAATAAGTTGGGAAACCAATCATTAGCCACTTCAATAGTCCAGGGAGAAAGTTCTGAGAGTGGAGGAAAAGGAAATGTAAAGGAATGAAAGAAGGAGGAAGCATTGTAGAGATCAAAACTGGTCCCTGGATCAATCAGGGAGCATAAGGGAGAAAGAATCAGCAACATGCAGATATTTATAACTGACACATCCAAGCTGATGGTGGCCAAGTGTTGTACAACTTCACTGAGTAAACACAGAATAGGAGGGTGTGCTCCCTCTACCCTAGGAAGTAATCTTGATTAGAAAATAAGAATCAGTGGGGAGTTTTCCTAGTAAGAGTTGAAGGGATTGAAATAAGATATACCAACCGATGAAGGTTGAGTAGCCTCCTTAAAGGTCTTAAAAATAGGGTTATATTCTCAGGTATCAGCAAGAAAAACATTCTTCAGAATGCTGAAAATTGCCAAATGAGAATGTCTGGAGCAGAGCTGCTGACACCCTGACATTTTCTTCCCTACCATTTCACACCCAGACCCTGGAACGTGTATGATCCTGCTACAATGAGGAAACTGACTACCCAGAGCATCTCAACACATTCTGTGGGTCCAGACAGAGCAAAAGGTAGAAGAGCCTGTGGACTAGTCAATACCAGACTCCATTTCTCCCAGGTATAATGGCTTCACTCTGACTAGTAGAAACCATGGCTTTCTTGTGAAAAGAGAAAGACTTGGTAAGCTCAGACACTTACCATTCAAAGAAAATTAAACACAAGGAACTACAGGGAATTGTCTAGACATAACATCTCATACCTCTGGGACTTTGACTTACTTTACCATTTATCCAAAATACCCTCTTTCTCTTATTTGTTGGCCAACTCCTTCTGGGCCTTCAGAATCCAGCAAGACCCCCATCACCTCGAAGAATGTTTTCCTGACCACCTCCTACTCTACCTACAGGCTGAGTTAGATCCTGTGGCAGATTACATTTTCCGAAGACGGCTGCACCGATATATATCCTGCCGCACATAATGTCTCCTTATATCATGACACTGACATTTCTTTATCAAGAGGTGGATTCTTTGCCCCCCAACCCTGACTTGGGGTGTCAAGTGACTGCCTCAAAAAATACACTGATAGAAGTGCATGATTTCTGAGACTAGGTCACAAAAAGCAATGTGGCTTCTTCCTGGCTCACTCTTGGGATACTTGGGAACCCAGCCACCATGTTGTGAGGAAGTTCAGACCACAGGAAGAGACCACATGTAGACTCCAGCTAGGCCTCCAGCCAACATATCACGCATGTGAACAAATGAGCCTGCAGATGATTTCAGCCCTTAGCCTTCAAATTTTCTGGAACCCAGACATTGCGGAGCAGGGACAAACTCTCCTTGATGTGCCCTGTCTTGACCCACAGAAAATGTAAAAGATAATAAATGATTTTTCTTGCTTTAAGCCACTAAAGTTTAAAGTAAAGCTTTGCACGGTGATAGAAAATAAATAGAGATACCATTTTACAGGGCCCTACAGTACCCATTTTTAATGAAAGCATAGCTGTCATCACACTATATGGTAAACCCATTTACTTTATCACAATATTGGGAACTCTCAGATGGCTGGAATCATGTCTTTTCACTTGTCTATCTCCAGGACCTATCACAGGACAATAAACAAATATTTGTCAGGCAGATGAATTTTCAGAGGATCCATCTCATCAGGCTATGCACCCCTGATAACTTCTACCCTGTGCAACTCAAGGTCAACATAAATCATAAAAACTGATATTCACTGAGTCCCTACTAATACCAGCAAATGTTCCATGGGTTTTATGGGCATAAGTTATTTAATATCCTATGGGGGAGGTTCTTTTACTGAAGAAATGTAACTGAGGCACAAAGAAGCAAAGACTCTTGCCCAGATAGTCAGTGGCCGTGTAAAGATTCAAACTTCAGGTAAGATTCACACTTACCTAGCCTGTTACAGCCCAGAGCTTCACCAATTCTCAATAGTAAAGATCACAGGGTAACAGCTCAGACAAGAATGCAAACCTACTCTCACCTACCTAGGATTGCTGGTACTGCAAGGATGAAATGTACTATTTAAGAACTAGTGATAGCAAATGTAGGAGCTTAGGCGTCTTGCGGAGTGCCAGCAGACAGCCGAAGCTCTGTGACTGACAGCTTTGGGCAGGTGGGGAGGTATGACGATTATTAAGCTTTTGTCTCTCTGTTTCATATCCACCCGTCTACATCACTGTGTGATGCTGGGGCTAGGACCTCTGAAAACAACCTCTGCTTTGGAGCTGGATCCCTGTTAGCCTCTAACAAGAGGGGTTTCTAGAGGTGACTGATTACAAGGCTGTGAGGAAGAGGGGGAGATTTGCTCCTTTTCCCCACCAGCACCAGCAGTCTTCCCCCCGCAACACGGCTCATTTGGCAATGTCAGTGTCACTTCATTCCCTTGGCAGCTGCTGCATCTGCTTTGAAGTTCTTCCAGCAGTCACAGAACCAGCCTTGTCACCCCCTTCAGGGACATGGTACAACAGCCTCCTCCTCCAAGGCCTGAGTTTTAGTCAACTTTTTCCCTTTGTGCTTCCAGACCCAAGAGCGAAAGCGGCTCCCTGCCATTGCTATCATTTTGATACTTCAGTGTCTCCTATTTGCCTTTTCACATCTTTAAGTCCTAGTAAACAATTTCTTACATTAAATGCTATCTGTTTACTTCTACTGACTGGACCCTGATTGGGGGATGAAAGTTATTACCTGGAGAAGCTGCATTGTAAGATTCGGCCAGAGAAACCTGCCTTCAGGACACGCTCATACTTCCACCCCTCTTCCTGATATCCGGATCTTTGAGATCAAGCTTTACCTCTCTGGCTCTAGTGACCTGGAAACCACTCTGAGGGCACCTGTACTCGTGGAAGTTCACTCACAGAGGAGAAAATTTGGTTGCATGGGAAACTGTTTTTAGTACATCAGTGTACCCTGTTCAGGGTCACAAATATCTCTGAAACACTAACTTTTAAAACATCATGTTGTAAAACTTATATATATAATTTTTATTTGTCAAACATATATCAATAGTGCTGGAAAAAAATTTTCAACAAACACCATTTTGCCTTTTATCATCAGAAATTTGACTGTGCTTTTGAAACAGCCTGTTAGGTTTTTGTTGGTTAGTACCTTCATTGTATTTACTTATTAGTGTAGTTAAAACAAGAACTGAGTGACCTGTCCAGGCAAACGAGGTCCCACAGCTAGCAATAAAAAGCAAAAGCAAAATAATACTTTTCTGGTTTATACACAATTCCAACTACAATCCAATGGAAGGCATGCTCTTCATTTTTTGCGAGAGCTGTTTCTTGCTATGAGACCTTCTTTTTCCCGGTTTCATTGAGTGTGTGAGTGTGTGTGTGTGTGTGTGTGTGTGTGTGTGTGTGTGTGTGTGTGATCATCAATTTTATTAAAGGTTAATCTGTGTGGTAACTGACAAAAGATGAAGGGTTTAATGAAGCATGTGTGGAACATACCTAATCAGAAGGAACAGCTAGGGCAATATGGCAGGGCTCCCTAAATCATGTTCTGAGCACGAGGTATAAAGTGCGTTATCGTTAGCAAAGGACATTATTTATCTGACACTGTGTGTTTGTTCCCTTGACCCCAAACCAACACTCGTCTCTCATGTCTTCCTTTTCTTTAGGGGTTACAAAGCAACCACTAATTTCCCAGCTTCCCTTGCAGCTAGTGGTAACAAATGACACAGTTACCATTAAATGACCATTGAAAGGTAAGCAGATCACGGTTCTGGGAAAAAATTTATTGCCCATTAAAAAGGGATATTAGACACGGATGGCATGCCCTTCTGCCCATCCTTATTTTTCCTGTCTAGAATATGGACATGATATTTGGCAATTCAACAGCCATCTTGTGTCTAGGACACAACAACTCACTACAGGGGAACAAAGCCAAGCCAAGAAGCTTACTAAGGATGGCACAAAGAAAATGCAAAACAATCTGAGCTCCTGATGGTGATGTGGAACAGCTGATCCAACACTAGCAACTTCTTTTTACATGAGGAAAATTAACCCCTGTTTGTTTAAGACCCTCTAGCCTTGTTTTCTCACAGTTGAAAGCATTGTTTGCTGATACAGAGATGCAATGTGGTTTACTATAAAGCCTATGACATAATATGGATGATCATTGCAACAATTCTTAGTCAAGAATAACATTTTGAATAAAAAAGATATCCATAATATAAATATCAATCAATAATGTATGTAATAATTTTAAGAGTGTAAGATTCCACAGTAAAAATGTGGTGGCAAAAACTGCTGTAATAACTAAGAATTACCCTGGTTATTATTATAATAACTACTGTAGGAGTGAATTAGCAATAGGTTGAAAAGAGACCAACTGTTGGGGTTGAGGACATAGATGCAGAACGGAGATATAACTAAAGAAAACTTTAAATAAAATGTTTATCACACAGAAGTATTTCACAAAATAGAATATCCAAATGCCCAACAAATATATGCAAGTGCTCATCTTATTCATCAAGGATACATGGATTAAAACCCCAGTGGTATACTAGTACATATCTACCAGAATGCCTAAGATGAGAGAGCTGGATGACATCAAATGGTGGGGAAAATGTGGAACAATCAGAACTCTCCTACGCTCCTGACAGGAGTGTACAGTTTGGGAATATCTACTGAAGCTAAACGAAGGTTCATCCGATGACCCAGCAATCATACTCCTAAGTATTTATCCAAAGCAACACATCCACATGCTCACCAAAAATCATTGATAGGAATATTCATAGCAGCATTTTTCATAATAGGCCTAAACTGGAAACAACCCAAATGTCTATCAGCACCTGAATAGATAAATCAATTGTGCTATATCCATACAATAGAACAGCACACAGTAATGAGAGTGAATGAACTATACTAATGTAATACCAGGAATCTCACAAATACAACGCTAAATGAAAGAAGCCTGACACTAGCCAGTACGCGCTGTGTGTTCTATTCGTATAAAAATCAGTGACAGGCAAAAGCAATCTGTGCTGTTAGAAGTCACGATAGTGGTCACTCCCGGCACAGGCCGAGGGGTAGTAAACAGAAGGAGGCTCAACGGGGGCTCTGAGCAGCAGTTAATGTTCTGTTTCTTAATCTGGGTGCTGGTTTTATAGTTGGGTTCATTTTCAGAAAATTTCTTGAGCTGTATACTTATGATGTGTAAAATAAAAAGTTTACCTAAAATAATTATCAGAGGACATTCCTCCAAAGACAGACTTGAACACAATTTCACACCAAGTAGATGACTCAAATAACAAGAAGACCTATCCTTAAACCATGTGCTATCAAGAGATAAGATAGTCCACTAAGAACAGATGTGCTACAACTACACAGGGACACTGATCTCTATAGAAGAACTTCCAGATGATCAAATTTAGCTCTGCTGAAACACGAACAATCTCTACAAACAAGAGAAAACCTCCTTCACCTATACATTCAAATATTTGTTTAGTGCCTTCCAGGTATCAGACACTGTTCTAGGAGCTAGAGGTTCAGTGATGAGTAAGACAGATATAAAAATCTTGCCCTCGTGGATTTCACCTTACCCCACTGTAAGTTCCCGAATCAAGAACACCTAGGAAATTGATTTATTCTGAAAGATTCCATCAAAAGTGTAACTGAGACTATGTTCTACTGTTTGACTTCCGGATATCAGTTTCATTTGGTGAGCCCACTAACCAGAGTTAACTCATATGAGTTAAATCTAAAAGTGTGTAAGTGTGTGTGTGTTCATATAAAACACAGATTGACTCAGAGAGTTTGTGAGAGTTTGTCAGTGAATGCAAACCACACAGAGTGTGTCAGATTGTCTAAGTGACAAAAATAGGATTAAATGAAGTGCGTGTGGAACACTATAGGAGAGTATATGAGTAAGGGTGTATGTAACTAAGGCTGAAATAATCCTGAAACTAACATGAATCTATTCCATTAGCGAGTTATTTCTTAAGCTTCCCCATCACTCCCCAAGATGCCATGATGTAAAAGAAGTCAGCTGTTTCATCTGACATTACCATATCCAGTCTCTTGTGGTATATTCATGGGGAAGAACTGGCACATAAGCAATCTAATTCAAGCTCAAGACTACATCAAGGTTATTCTCTATTCAAAGGATTAAACCCTCACAACTGGCCCCTTATCGCTCCTGGAATGTTCCTTCCTCTCCCCACTGAGAGCTGTTGAACACCATCTGTGCTAATAAGGCTCTGTGACTTAAACCCATCGACCTCCTGGGATGACTGTGGATTCCCCTTCTCAAAAGGTCTTTAAAAATAGAAGAGATACTCTCTTCTGGGAGGGTATGGCTTAGGCAGAGCTCTAGCCCCCACAAAAATGATGGTCCTTTCATAAGGTCCTATCAAGAACCATTTATTGTCAGAATTATCAAGGTTTGGTAATTGGGAGGGGTTGTCCCCTCTTGTCAAAGTCATTGTTTTGTAAATAGCATAATTTCCCCATTTGCAACAAAGCTATCCCCTTCCTTGTCTACCTGGCAGACTCATCACCTAAGATCTAGCTCAAGTAGCATCTTCTCTTCAAGACCTGCCCTGGCTCCTCTTCCCGATCTAGAGTTGAATATACTTTCGTCCGACTCCTCCAAACTTGTAAAGAATATTTTGATTCACACATTTTTTTTGTCCCCCGAGGAATATAAGTTTTATGAAGTCAAGGACCATAACTCTCCATTCTCTTCTCGTGGCAAGAAGGGTGCATGGCATACGGAGGTATCTAATCGCCATTTGTTGAGTGAATGCCAGTGGCGAGGTAATACTTATAACATGGGACTTTTGGAAAATAACTTTCCCCAAAACACGATGAGGCGCTGGCTTAATAAACGGGACAGAAATTAAGCCATCAACCTCATCTTAAAAAAAAAATGTTCTCCTTTCCAGATCACTTGTGAAAACTCATGCCCTGTCTGATGGACTCAGAGTATTTCTTAAAGAGTTTTCTCTAGGAGAGATGAGCAGAAACTTGAACGCCTTCAAACGAGCTCCGGGGAATCTTCTTTCTAACTGATCAGAGAGACAGAGAAAGAGTAGAAGGAAGACATGGGATTAATTGAAAGAAGAAAAATTAACTTACAGAACCTACATACGGTGAACATCATGAATATCATTCTTTGGATAACAATAAGAGATGAGAAATAAAAGGTTTGGAGTCGAGACTTGTTATGATTGCTGTTTTGTTTAGTCAACAAGTTGGTCCATTATTAAAAAGATGTTTTTGAAATAGAACAGCTTAACTTCTGGGTCTCACTCTGAGCATGAGGAAAGCAGCCCCTGAAGCCCGGGAGCTAGCCTGCTGTGCTGATTTGGTGCTGTCGGGTTGGCCTTGGTGTTCCTAGGAGCTGGCTGGCCTGGCACATACAGCTAGGTTTTTGTGTTCTGCAGAACAGAAACATTTATATTAGAACACCAACATAGTGCACGGCCACTATGTGCCCATGATGGAATAAGACAAAACCTAGACTTCTCCGCAATCGTGCTTGAACCAGACAAAAACATAAACCCTGTCCAAACCACAAAAATGACCAAACATCTCTCATACTGCTTAAAATGAGGGACTGCTGCTTCTTTCCCAATTACAGCTTTAGTCTTAATCTATTCTTCCCTCCTAGATAAGTTCTAATAAAGTACTCAATTATAGAATTGTTCTGGCTTCCTGAAACCATCTAATCTGGAGTAAAGTCGTCCTTCCGTATATTCTCCTGAAAACACCTAACCAAAGCCTGAATTCCGTTAGTCCTTTCTTAAACTCTTACTAAGCTATCTCACAGTTCCCCATGGAGAGTGTTCTCCCTTATGACAACAAACAATAAACCCAATTTATTCAACTACAGGTGTCTTTCTGATGACTGGAGGGTATTCCCTGACATTATTTGTTCACTAAAGTATAAACTGACTTCTCCAGGATGCTGGAGTTGAACAATAAGGTATTAAACTCTCCCGATTAAATCTTACAATGGTATCATATTATCAAAATGTATTATTATTGTGTCCCTCCTCAGTTAAATAGAATATTTCAGATACTCCCAGTAGAAATGATGATGGAATAAATTATTTTTAAGAAATGAGACAAAGAAAAGGAACAATTGGAGTTTCTATTTTCTTACAACTTTTATATAAGAGAGGTAAATAGCCTTCTATAACGCAGAGCTCTGTGGTGAGGTCATCAAATTCATTCCATGGAAGCAGTATATTTTTCTAAGATCCTCAGCTCATCACTATAATTTCTACCAGTTCTCTTTGTACAGAGATTTCTCCATGGAGCTGTCACAATATTTTTCTTCCCACTAAGAATACTAGAGTGATTTCTCTTCCCGAGTTCTTTTTATGTTGTATAATGTGACAGGTTATTAAATCAATTTCTCTTCCTCTCTTTAAATAAAGCACAGCATCAAGTACAGTGATCGTTTAGAATGAAAGATGACAGCCTAGAGATGCTTGGATTCATCATTCTTCAGTTCTAACCCACACACATACACAACCTACATCTCTCTTGTGCATGCTCTCGCTTTCTTGCAAACTCACACACACTGTATACTAATAAATACATGTCAATAATTAGTTATGTTTTCATTATATTAGTATTTTATATCAGTCACATTACATTATATTAATAATATCCATATTAATATAAAGACAGTTTTGGAAGGAAGACAGAAGTGTGATTAGAATTACTGAAGTTAGTTCATGTCATTCCAAACCAATACTCGTTCTGTGATTGGGGCAAGAAGGGATGACAAAGTTCTGGGGAGTCTGTATATTAAACTCTAAATACTCAAGATATTTTCTAATGAATTGCCTCCTTCGATTCTCACAGTTGTCTGGCACGAACACATTGGTATGATCATTTCAGATAGGCAACTGGGTAATTTTCAAAGCTTAAAAAGTGTGTTCATCATTTGACCTAACACTTCCCCTCTGAAAACAATCATAGTGTTCACAGAAGTATATTAATAATATCATTGATGGCTAGCAGTTATGTAATGCTAAGTGCTAGACTCTGTTGTGTGTTAAATACTCAAAACAGCACTGCAAGATGTAGGTATTTTCATTGTCCACATTATACAGCTGAGAAAATGGAGGTCATTGACTCATGTAAGATCTTATAGCTGACAAATAATGGAGCTGGGATTCCCCTATAGATAGTGTGTAATTAGAATCACATGGTACCAGCACACCATACTGTCTCACCATCAGAAACATGTTGATTGTAAAATCACGGATACAACCTGCTCTTTCCCCAGTATTATCTATCATCATTCACCCAATTGCTCAGACCTCTGGAATCACTCTTGATTCCTCTCTTTTTCTCATACTCTACATCCAATCCATCAGCAAATTGTACAGTCTACTTTTTAGATATACCTCATTTCAAACCACTTCTCATCTTCTCCATGGTTACGACCTGATCCAAACTACATCTCTCACAAGGACAAATGCAGTACCCCTGAGCTGTCTCTAGCATCTGCCCTTGTCTCTGTACACTGTCTGGCACAAGCAGTGTAATCTTTTAATACGCAAATTACTTCCCTGCTCTAAGTTTTCTAATGCCCACCACCATCACACCTAGAACGAAATCCAGGATCCTTGCTATGACCTGCAAGGCCCTGCACCGCTGGCCCCTAGCTGCCTCTTCACCATCATTTCCTCTCATGCTTGCCTTCTTATCCCATTGCACTCCAGCCACCTTGCCTCCTATTCCTGAAATAAGCTAAAGAATGCCTGCCTCTGCTGGTACCTTCTGTTGGAACATTTTCCCTGTTTCCAGATGGCGAACTCCCTTACCCATTCAGGTTTCTGTGCAAATATTGCTTCCTCAGAGAAGTCCTTCCTGACTACAGTTTTTAAACTAGTCCCCCTATCATTCTCCACACCCTTCCTTGTGTCATTTTTCTTCATAGCTAGCACTTACCACTACCTGACAAAAGAGCATGTATTTATTGTTTATTTTCTATTCTCCCCACTAGCACGAAAGTTGAGGCCATGTATTGTTCCCTGCTGTATTCCCCACCCATGGAACAGTGCCTAGCATATAGTAGGAATTCAATAAATGTCCGCTGAATGAATTAAAAACTGAACTGTTTACACGTGCACCATTAGTGGGCCAGTAGGTGAATCATGACTCACCCATAGGATGAACTACTCTCTTGTCAGACAATTATAGTGGATAATGCTTATTAGGATTGCTAAATGTGGTTGGGCAAATCTCAAGGTAGCAGGTGGGAAATGGGCAAGCAAAGGATCCAGCAGTAAAGAGATGAAGATGGTTATGTTGGGATTTGGTGGCACTGGCTTCTAAGAAAGGGGCAGAACTTGGCATAATGGGTACTCTTTGCCAATCTGTAAATTGGCAATGAAAATAATAGCCCTGACTTCAGTGGGTGGTTGTGATGAATCCATGAAAACGGTATGGAAGGGTATGCAGAGACGAGCTGCTCTTATTTCTTCTTCTTCTTTCCCTCCTCCTCCTCCTTCTTCTGTTCCGTTGTTGTATCTAGTGGCGGTAGCATATATGTATTATTTTTAAAACTGGTGTTTTAAGTCAGGAGAGGGACTTCAATTTATATTTCCTTCCTGTTGTACTTCTTCTGGCTATGCATTTCCTAAGTTTATCATTTAGAGTACCGACTTGTTCCCTTTACAAGTTCCATATTTGCATCTTTCAAGCTTCTAAGACAACATCCTAAATGGGAATTGGGCTTATATATATATTCCTACATTCCTCCTATCTAGTCACACCCTTTAAGGTGGTCGTAGCATCATGTGATAATAAGATGAGGCTCCTTAGCTAACTACCATTTCCAAACAGAATCCGCGATTTACCATGAGGCAAACATTGGACCCTCCTCCTGTTAAGAAGCAGGGTCTATGTCCTCTCCCTGAGACGGCCATGCATGGAAGGCCCCACGCAGATGCTCCAATTGGAGGTCCTAGTCTGACATGAGAGTGAAGATACCTTTAGATGATTTGAAACCCCAGGCTTAAATCGTCACTAGCCTTCCAGTCTTCCCAGCTGAGGCCTTAGATATTGTAGAACAGGGAGAAGCCATCCTCACTGTGCCCTATCTAAGGTAGCGATGGACAAAATCCATGAGCTTAATAAAATGGTTGTTTTGAGCTGTTCAATTTTGGGATAACTGTTATGCAACAGTAACAACTGGAACAAGCTGAATGAAGCAAATCTCCAATAGGAGAAGGCTTAAATAGGTGCTTCCTCCCCACCCCCACGCCCCACACACAAATCCCAGGTTCTCAGAAGCTGTTTTGAAAAGGCTAGGATTCAAAGGAACAAGTGTGTGTTTGTGTGGGGGGGGAGCGGGCGGGGGATATAAAAAAAGTACCAAATTTTCTCACTTCAATACACAGTTCTAAAACTATAATCTTTCAACAAGAACTAGTCTTCACACTCAAGAAGAAAATATCTAAGACTAAATTCTCAGATGAGAGGAAGCTCTTGAAATATCAAGTATCTGAAAACTGACTAGCCAAGATAGGGACTCGAACATTCCTGAGCTTGAACTCAAGACAAAATATTTAATTAGCCTATAAACTGACCCTGAGCACATCTGGAGTTTCCAGAAGGGAAGAATTTTCTTGTCACTTCTCTTCTAAGACTACCAAATATCAGGGTGTTGGCACAGAAGCAAAGATGGAAAGGTAAGGTTATCAACACGGCCTCTCTGATTCCGGTCCACAGATTAGAGAACAGGGGCAAGGGGAATGAAGTCGCTCCAAGTCTATTCATCTTCTTCAAAACGCAGAGAGCGCAAGGGATAAGGAAGCTGAGATAACTCCCTACCAGGGGTGCCAAAACGGATCAATCAAAGTGGTTAGTCAGAGACTTGGCAGAAATTTAGAGGCCTGTTAAATTTCCTCACTGAAAGTTCTCTTATTTTACACAGAGGAATGGGACCAAGAACACTAGGGCTGAGCAACAGACTGAAAATTTGCCTCTGGCATTAAACACCTTAATCTGGTGACAACTTCCAAATTCTGAGTAGTAGGTGATGTGCTAACCACGTGAGCTTTGCACACATTATCTCCTTTAAACATAATACTATTTAATATTTATTAAGGATTCATTATGCCCCGTTGTACTATGCTAAGCAATTCTTAAGCTCGGTCTCATTTCATCCTTATAATAAACCCATGAATAGGTTTTACTGTTGCCTCTATTTTACAGATGTTGA
The DNA here is from genome assembly GCF_004115265.2 of Rhinolophus ferrumequinum. Classification (NCBI taxonomy): domain Eukaryota; kingdom Metazoa; phylum Chordata; class Mammalia; order Chiroptera; family Rhinolophidae; genus Rhinolophus; species Rhinolophus ferrumequinum. Next base: position 32,651,259 of record NC_046300.1, read on the forward strand.
AAACTCAGGCCTAGAGAAGTTGAGGCATTTGCATAAGATCAGATCACACAGATAATCCAAGTGGTCTGATCCCAGTCTATAGCATCAGCCTCTTTACTATCCTGCCAGCCAATCATTAATCCTCACAACCATTTAGACTTGAGGTAGTATGAAAGGCTCAGAGATGGTAAGTGACTTTCCAGGGTCACACAGTTAACATGTGGTGGACCTATGCCTTGTTTCCAACTAACTTCAGATCAAGCCACCTGCTGTGACAGCTTCCTAAGTTGTCAGGCAGTGATTTCAGGTTTAACTGAAGCTTGGCGAGTCACGCCATATTGTAGTTCAGTTTGATTCTGAGCTAAACCAGTCCTGGGTTTATTTTTTTTCTCATGGTACTCTCTCAGAATTTTCAAATTTTTTAGCAATGGAATTATATTTCCCCATTTTAAACTAAAATCTTACATAGGACTCCAATATACATAATAATTAAAACTGATATTTTATTAGCATAAATTTATTGTATAAATTGAAATTTCTGTCATTTACTATAATGTCAAGCTATGGGAACATAATCTGAGAGTTAGTGGTTTCTGATGTGTTGAAAGTATGTGTGTTCTTTTCTGTTATATATTTTGAATATTATATTTCAGGAAATGCTCTATATCTTGATTGGGGCAGTGGTAACCCAAGTGTATATATATTTGTCAAAACTCATCAAACTTAACACCTAAAATGGATGCATTTTTATGCATCTTATATGCAAATTGCCTCATTAAAGTTGGTAAAAAGCAAAAAAGTTATATTTATATTTCAAACAAATGTCTTCGGTACTTCTAAATAAGTTGGCTCCTTCCAAAACACTATTTGAAGTCTGGAACGCAAACATATCAGTGACTCAGAATGGAGAAGTTGAGAACTATTTGTGTCCTAAGGTTCAAATCAAGACATTGAAGGACTTTAATCTCATTCCAGGAATTTCTATGGCTTATAAAACCCATCAAATCTCTGACAGCTAACAAGAAAAACTTGCTACCATCTATACTCAGTTGCTTTTGAAAACAGGAGAAAACCAGGTGGAAGGAAGCTGTGTTTTCAGCAAATCATTCACTCTGTCTTCCATGTTGTCTCAGTGAGAGACCTAGGAGGGGAATAAACTCAGATGAAGCCTGGGGTGGAGGAGAGAAGAGGCAGCGAGGCCCCTGGTCTTTAAATACAGCTACAGGCTCTCTTTGCTCTCCCTGCCTCACTCTCCCCTTAGGAAGAAGAAAGGGGGAGAGAAGAGGAGGAGTGTGAAGATGTTTAAAACCAAAAAGACGTCAGGAAGGAACATTAAGGCTAACAGAACCAGTTACAAACCACTCCACAGACCATCCCTGAGTGGCAGGGAATGTCCTTCAAGCATCATCTCAACTACTTACAACTAACTGCCTTGCATATGTTTACACACAAACAGCACATGGACAAAACCCTTTTAGATCAACGTCTTGCCTCAGGCACCCCAATCCTAATTCTACATGAAAGAGATAATAAGCCTAACAGTGTAGTGAAATTCTTATCAGTTGAATTCTTACTCTCCTGAATAAGAACAGGATGGTCCTCAAAAATCCAGTGTCTCAGGCGATGAGCATAGGGAAAATGGACCAGGGAAATGAAATCTAACTACTGAATTACAAGCATCCATTGTGCCAGGCATTCTGGTAGACACTGGGGATACAAAATCAATACAGTGGTCACAGCTTCAGCCTCCCAGAGTTCACATCCCCAGAGACTTCCAGATACATACGTCCCTACTACTCTTCCTTTACTAGCCAAGGGGCTCTTTAAATTGCCTTAGTCCTCAGAAAACATGAGGACTGAATAGCACATGTTTATTTAGAAAACATTTCTCAAAAAATGACACGTTCAATAATCATAGCACTTACTGAGCATTAACTCTGTTGGACCAAGTACTGTTTTAATCGCTTTACAGGTATTGACTCATTGAACCCTCATAATAGTCCTCATGAGGTAGGTACCATGAGGTAGTTACCCATTTTACAGATGAGAAAACTGAGGCACAGAAAGGTTTGGGTAAGTTACACATTTAGCACAGCTGGGCTAGGACTTAAATCTAGGTAGTCTGGCTCCAGAGTCTGAGCTCTAAACCCCTGTGCCCTGCACCACTGGAAACATTTAGGAGGTCAGGCTAAAACCATCATCAATTGGGTACGAGAAGGATGTTTCAAGTACTGACCGAAACAAATTTAATTTCTTTAAGAAAAAATAAATGCAACAGTTTTAAATGAATCATTGATTTATCTGAGGACAGGAAAACATGTTTATTTTAAAGACTAATGGCAGTGGCATTTCATTGGGTTATTTTATTTCCACAGAGGCCAGGATGAGGGAAGCGCACAGTCATGGCACTGGAGACACAAGGATCTGAGTTCAAATTTGAATACTACCTCTTACTAGTCTTGGGACCATGGACTTGGACTTTTCCTATGTGAGTATCAGCTTTCTCACCTGTAAAATGGGTAATCACACTCCCTATCTTCCAACACTATCATGAGGATTAATTATATGAATATGCACGTACAGACTTAGCACATGGCACACAGCAGACACCCGGAGACTCATTGTCTCAGAGAAGGGCAGCAAAGGACACTGGCAGCACAGCTTCTGTAGCCAAGACAGTTTGAGTTTAACTTGTCATCACTCCTCCACTTCCTACTTGTGTGGCCCTTGAGCAAATTACTTAACTCTGCTGGTCCTCTACATAAAATATATACGGAACTCAATTTGTCGGCTTGTTCTGATCATTAAACAGGACGACACATATAAAGTGCTTAGGAGATTACATGATACATTATATAACTCCTCTCAACATAGTTCAGGTATCGTTATTAATGAACTACCAATTAATGAACTACTAATTAATGACAATTAGTAAAAAAGATTAAGTGGACTGAAATGACAAAGGTGATTTTCTTAAGGCGGTGATTATCAATAGTGAGTCCAGGGAAACATTAACACAGGCACCAGGAACTAAGCTGAAAACACCTCTGAGATGCTGAAGGTGGTTCAAGCTAGAAGCTCTAAATCATAGATGCCTCCTCAAGCTCTCTCCTCCCCAACCTGTAATTCCATCTTTCAAATTCTCCTCATGGGACTTAAGCTGCATTATAAAAACCTATGGCGACCAATGCTGAGTCTGAGTGCCCAGAGCGTGGTTTGCCAGTTCTTCAAACTAACGAGGCAGTGACACCCATGCCATGGTGATTTCCTCTCTACTGGAGGCCAGACATTATTCTTCCAGCTGACAAATCATCTTCAGGGCACACAAGAGAATTAACAGTCAACACAAGATTTCAGTTCAAATTGTTATTTCCTCATTTGCAGCCTGAAATTTCCCATCTTGTGCAATTTTGTTTTCAGACATCATGACATCGACAATTTTGAGATGTCAGTGATAAGAAAGCCACTTAGTCATATATTATGCAACCTAGTAATCTTCCTCCGCTTCGTCCAAGTTCATCACTTACAACCGCAGTCTCTGGTCACAGGGATGTGACCTCCGGCAGCAGGGAGGAAACACTTTTTCGTTCTAATATTTCATTTTGTTTTCTTCTCTGTTCAGGGCTTGGGGTAAGATGTCTACTATCACCAAAATCAACTTTCTTTTTTTTCTTTTATAAGAAAAGAAATTATTCTTATTAAGGATGTGTTAAGGGGGCGGTAGAAGGCAACATCAAAGTTTTCCCAAATGGGAGTTTGATGTGAAACCACAGTGGAAACTTTGTGAACAACTGAAGAAAACTGTTGTTTTTTTATCATCTGTCATACTAGGTGTTAGCCACAGAAAGGCTGCAAGTCAGCAAAGTGTGAACAGAAAATCTTTCGAGAAAGGAGCTTGTTTGTGAGATCCAGAGGGAATGCTTTAATTGACTTAATTTTCATTTTTCAGCTCCTGTCTGTGCCCACCATTGAGAGGTAAACTACGTCTCAGAGACCGAGCCCAGGGGAGAACAGGAGTGTGATCTACACTCCAACACCTCCAGGGGCCATTCCAGTAGGGAAAGTGACTAGTAGGAAACCCAGGGACAAACTCATACTCTGCATATGAGCAGCTGCTAACTCTCTCCAGCTCATTGTTATACAAGGAATAAAGGCTCCATATTGCCAGAGTTTCTGGTAATTCAAAAGAAACCAGAAACCTGGAGGTGTCTGAAAAATCTCCTGATCTTTAACTTTTGTCAACCAGTACAAAACGTGTTTGAACCCCATGAAGGCCAAACAACAAATATCTGGAGATGAGCTAGAGGCCTCCAGCTTCAAGTGTGCAACCTCTATTAAAATGAAGAGAACATAAGTTTTGGAATCAACCAGACTCCAACTCTACTATTTACTAGTTGTGTGACTTTGGGTATTTGATTAATTCTGCCCAGCCTTAGTCTCCTGACCTGGTTAGTAAAGACTATGTTGCAGGCTCATTGTGAGGATTAGAAAGAATATATGTAAAATGAATACTAATACATAGCTGGCATCAACACATATAGATGGCTACTTTATCTTGTCATCACCTAAATGTTCATATTGCCTGGTCCATTTTCATAAAATTCTAGCACTTTGGAGCAATGTGAAAATGAATATCTCAGATACAGGTAAAATTACTATTTTGGACTTCATCCTCCTGCCTCAATACACAAAAGGGTGATGGCTTACCACTGCCCCAAGCATGAAAGAGGCGTGTTCCATGGAACTCTTCCATAAGCCCTCTATCCAAGAAGGAATTGGGGAAGAAGTTCACAGCCCACATATTTGGGAGTGGGCGAGCCCACCACCATGGAGCGATACATCCCCTTCTGTGCTGCTACCAAGGATGCCATCATAGGTCATATGACAACCAAACCCTACATACATGTGGGTAGGTAGGGAGTGGGGAGAAAAGATGGAAAATAATACCGGGATAGGAGAGTGATTGATTTTTAGCCCCTCCCCATATAGGTAGCCTAAGCACCCTTGAGGTGGTCTACCCACTGCATGTTCAAGGAAGGGAAGATATTTAAGTCACTTGAGCCGTGTTTCTTGAGGTCATGTGACCGTCTGAGCTTCCAGCCTGCTGTCTCCAAGATGGGGTGAGTTATTTTACTGTACTCTGTGGTCTTTAAGGACACAATCCATATCTTTTTCATACATGCTGGGGTTAATTTCAATGTCTGTACCCCCTTTTCACGGGGCTGTTATGAGCAGCAAATGAAATAATGTAAGTAGATGGGCTTTGTAAATACAAAGTGTTATATGGATATATTATTATAAACAATAATAATCTTGCATTACAGTCCACTAATTGATATGTTAGATATAACCACACTAATTATTACTAACAATCATTATTATTATCGACAATCCACCAAAGCACCTGACTCATCATAATATGTTTTCATATGGAATTGGTCCAAGGATAATTGGTCCTCAGATTTACTTACATTTCACTGTGGAGGAGCTTAATAACTGTGTATTAAAATTAAATGGTAAAAAATAGAATTAAAGGTGCTTGGAGCACCATTGTAGTAGTGTGGGAAATAATTTGGCTTTTTCCAAGGAGGACAAGTCCTCTGCCATTCGTACGATCTCTGCCAAGGCCCACGGCATCAAGGGCTTAGCTCTGTTCATGGAGAACAGTCAGCATGACCAGAGAATGGAGCATATGCTCCAGGAAACTGAATGAAAGTCTTTAGTTCACAGCGGGCGGTCCTTGCCTTTTGAATCCCTGAGAAGTGTTCATTTATCCTACCAGCATATAATGTTTCCTTTCCGGAAGTTAGTGAACACATCAATAGTCACTAGAAGGCAGGAGGAAATCATTCTCACTCTTCACTGGAAGATGAAATACATTATCATTACACTGAATTGCACCATATACTATTGCCGTGATATGGCCAGCAGTGAGTGCAGGGGGGATTTACAAAAATCGTTGTAATTTAGGGAAATTAAATGGTAGGTCTGAAATTCTCAGTTTGGAATGTGTTTCCAAGCTACAAGTTTTCTCTTGCTTTCTTTCTGACAGTTACAATCACAGCCATTAAAGATTTACTGAAAGTTTCACCCACTAAATGCACCGTCCCATCTCCATATTCTGGGAAGAAACGGAAGCATCTTCGTCTTCTCAGTCCTCTGACATAGATCCCAAACCCTGCTGGTCTACAAAGAGCAACAGTCTGTTGTGCATTTCAGAGCAACTGAGTTCCAATATTTTAAATACATACAGATGTATCCTCATTGACTCTTAGTACTAGCAACAGCACAGAGGTCAAATTGTAGGTCTTTTTGAATCTAAAAATCAGGATTACATTTATTATTGTTATTTTTTAAAGAAACCCCCTGCAGGGCTCCCAGACTTTATTTTATTTATTTTTAAAGGATGGAGCTCCCAGTGGCTCATGTGGGGATCGAATGGGCAACCTTGGTGCTATTAGCACCACGTTCCCACCAACTGAACTAACCGACCACCCCCAGGCTTACATTTTTATGATCCACTTTAGAAGTCAAATGTTCTGTTCCATTGCTAACACAGGCTACAGCCAATTAAACAAGCAAACAATTCTCCTCCATATGGGAGGCCATCTGAAGTCAGTTCTAACTATTGCAGCAATAACCTGAGCTGCAAATCAGGGCATAACAGGGTCCTTTCCCTGCTGGAAATTCCCTGCTGGAATTTCATTAGAAAAAGCACAGGCCAGAAAGCATAAGTAACAGAAAGAAAATGTCAATCTCTCATTACAGCTCCCCCCAAAACACTTAAACTGTAAAATCAACAGCCCGCGGTAACATTTTTACAAACTCCCTGTCGTCTTCTCCCCACCCCAGCCAACTTCTCTAGCACACCAAAGATACTCTGGATCTAATATTAAAGATGTCAGTTGTTCAGTTATATAAGCTTCTTTCAAGTGCACACATGTGGCTAACAACTACCTCACTGGACAGAGCAGACAGAGCACTCTTCCATCATTGCAGGGAGTTCTATTGAACAATGTTCATCTAGACAGAGCCTCTTCTGCCAAATTTTAAAATTCTCTATGAAAGATAAGCTCACTTTGCTTTTCTCTCTCTTACCCTGACACCCCCCCCAACAATCTCTTTATTATGCAAATCAGTTTGGCCTCTCGATTTGTTCTTTTTCTCCTCACTTAGTCAACTACCAGATTCCCCATAACTAAGACAACCAAGGAACTGACACAGCCAGCATGAATTCTCTTGTGCAAGACTTTCTCTCCATTCTGCAATTCTGTACATACAAATGTCTCTGTAAATCCACACATTTTCTAGGGGTTAGATACAGGAAAATTCACTTATCAATAAATCTTGTCCCAGTGGACTGTCCACGTTTGCTAGCCTTCACTAAACACAGCTAGTAGTACTTACAAGGTTTCAGTAGACTGCCAGGGGCTTCTAACTTGTAACATAGGATTACTTGCTGAATTTGTAGTGAAAAGTAGGTGTTAGCACTAAATAAATACACAGTACATGAGAGGATGAGTGATTTTCCAAGTTACTATGAATTGTCAGGAAGTTTATGTGCCCATCATGTATCCATTTGCTGTCATACTCGCATGCATTCTATACCCTTTCCCTGCAAACCTTGCCAACTGGCTTGCATCAACATTTGGACAATGGAAAGCACTGACGGGAGACCAGAGAGCAACAGGAAGAGAGATGCTGGAATAGTCTTATCTCCCTTTCAGGCATTTCCAGCCCTACCTGCAGCTCCCCTGTCTTTCCTGCTCCCAACAGATAGGCCTTCCTTCCATGAATCTAGCTTCTGCTGGGTGGCCTAGCTCTTTGGCTCTGGCATCACTATCTCCTTTTGTCCCTCTCATCTGGTAAGTTTTTAACTGGTTCTGGAGGGGGAGTTAGGGAGGTGAGAAGAAGCCCTGATTTGAAATGTTTGGGAATGTCTGTGGTGTAAGTACTCACACAGAATTGCAAGATGTCTGAATAGTTCACAGTCTACTCCGGCAAAGCCCATACAAGCTGGTTCAGCACACTACTACTCACCCAAGGCAGAGTAGCAGTTAAGCGACTGGGTTCCCTCACAATCCCTCTGAGTTTCTTAGTATCTCCAACTTCTTTGTTATTAGTTACTTCTTGAATTAAATCCTTTCTCTTAGCTACCTGGCCTGGGCTCTGTTTTCCAGAGCTGTATCCTGAATGTATACTGTCAAGAATGTAAAATCTATCAGAGAAGAGTTTTTCAAAGTGCTGGCATAAACTAACCAGCCATATCACTAAGCATGCTGGAAGTTCAGCTGACATTATTGTTTTTAAAGAGTAAGACTTTCTAGATGAAGGAAGTAGTGAATCAATTTACACTGTGGCCCAAGTTTCTTATCTCACTGGGTACTGGTAACAAAGCGTTTGTGGACTGGTAGCTGTGTGCAGATCACACTTTGAGTAACACTGTAGTAGAAACTTTGGAAAAGCAATTTGGCAATATGTATCAAAAGCCCTACAAGTGTCCTATCCTGTGTCCCACTAGCTCCACTTTAACAGAATCTCTCCTAGGAACTCATCCCAAAAGAAGAGAAAGACCTTATGCACAAAGATGTTCATTACAGCATTATTTAAAACAGGGTATTTTTGGAAGCAACTTCGAAGTGGAAAAAATAGAAAAACAATGAAATAAATCCATTTGATGGAATATTATTTAGTTTTTAAAATTATAATTATGCATATTATAGGGTTATGGGAAAAGCATATACTACTAGGTCATAAAATCAGAAAAGAAAATTTTATATGCGTGATAAGAATCATATAATATGAATGCCAGACGAACAAGGCTGAAAAGAAATTATCAGGTGTCATAACTGAATTATATAAAGAGGGTATTAGGAAATGAATTTGTTTCTTCTAATTTTCAGAGTGGCTTTTTTCTAACATAGGTATTCCACTTAGTTCTGTTAAACTAACTAAACAAATAAATAGATAAATAAAATCCACTACCATAGTCAGTGAGAATATTTAGAAGGGAAAAAAAAGGGCATTATACATTAAAGATACCTGCAAATGCTGTTTTATGTTTACAATATGAGCCTGAAGTTAAATTAGGATCCGCGACCTGCCCATCTGTCACTCATTCCTCCCTGCACTGTGCCTGTTCACCTGAACACATTTGCTCACCAGGCCCTGTGGAACCTCCCTTTCAGAGAAGTGGCTTTGACACATATGTACGGATAAGCAAATGCACCGCCTCCAGGGTCTTTTGAGCTGTCTTTCTCCTGCGGAGTGGAAGACTCTGACCCCTACAAGAGCACCTTCCAACTGTTTGCAAACAGGTGAGAGAAGTACTGAAGGCTTGAAGAGTTTGTCCTCAGGGATCCAAAGCAGGCAACTGTCTTCTCTACTCAGCATAGCTTCAAACCCAATATCCAAAGTCCACCCACTACCTGGTTCCCTTAGGGACAATTAATAACTGCTTACTCTGCTGTACCCCATTCCTCCCTGTCCCCCCATTCACCTCCAACCAGATCTTTAGAAGCATAACTTACTTAGACCAGGGAGCTAGAAGTGAAAAAGAGAAAAACAAAAGAACTTGAAAACCTGTCCTCATCCAATTTGTTTCAACTTGTAAATAAACAAAACCCAGCTGCAGAGTGCAACCTGCAATACTGCCACATAGTCATCAGGCTTCACAGGTGCCCACCATAAGTATAAATATTCTAGCATTGAAGAGCTCAGGCTCGGGAGCTCCACTGGCGAGGTGGATGCCAATATTAGATTTTCCACTTACCACCTGAATGATCTTGGGCACATCCTTAACCGATCTGCCTTTGTTTCCTCATAGGAGTGTTGTGAAGACTAAATTAGTTATTTGACATAAAGCCCTTAGAACAGTGCCTGGCACTTGATAACCACCCAATAAAATAAATGCTGTGTGATGCGGTCCCTGATAAGGCAGCCTCTCTGCGCTCCCCAGGGACCATGATGTCCACAGTGACCACACAGACTAAGGATAAATGTCATAATACCCACAGCACTAAAACAACCACATCGAAACATCATGATACAAACAGAATCACAATCACATTCATTTCTAGAATTTTCCATCTCATCAAAATAAACCACCGAAAGATGGGAAATGCCAAAACCTTTTTGAACCAACCCTCCAGCTGTTCTTCTGTCCATGTGTTTAGACAGGCTTACCTCGAACCACTGTCCGTGGGACTGCATCTTGAGGATGACACAGGGGTCTGGTTTGGAAAGGGCATCTCTGTCCGAAATGCCTTTGCAGGCCACACGCAGCTCAACTTTGGTCAGGCAGGGGCTGTTAAAGATTCCCAGTGTATTGGCAGCAGACTCATAAATGTTGCTCATCTTCTTCATTCTGTTTCAGGCAAGAAAAAGAGGAAAAAAGACATGTCAATCACTGCAATATTTGTCAAAGGAGAAAGCTTCCCCATCACCCTTCAGGAAATTATTCAACACACCGTTTCAAATATTGAATGTATTTACTCTCACTTTCCACCCCAGTGGCACAGTTCCAGTGAAATAAACAAATAAACAAACCCCCCCCAAAAAAACAAAAAACAAAACAAAAAAAATCCCTATAGGTGTTGGTGCATTTGGCTAAGAACACTGTTTTCCTATATGATTTGCATACATTTGCATAGTAAAATTTTTAGTCTGTGAAATAAAATTAATGAATTAGTGCAATAGACTGCAAACTATAATTTAGTCCTATATTAAGGGCATAGACTGTGTGAAATTTTACAGGTTTGTTGGTTAATCAATTTGATCACATTCCAAGTTTTTAAGACTCCTTAAAAAATCCAGCTCCCCTTTTCCTTCTATGGGATGGCACAGAGATGTATGTTGCCCCACCTGAAGAAACAGTCCGAATTTCCCTTCCCTAAACCCTGGCCCATCTTCTCAAGACGCCTTCAGGAAACCAGCTCCAAGACAGAGGTCCAGAATCTGATTTCCTGCCCAGTTCCTAAGTTCATTCTCACCTTTCCTTTCTCCACTCCTCCTGCAACATCAGGATTCAGAATCAAAATGGGGAAAGCAAGGGGCAGACGGACTGTGTGAGAGGAAAAGCACAAAGCCTATGATTCTGGACTCATGGTAACTGCAGCCAAAAATAGGCACCACAGGCCCCTTCTCATCTCCAAATGATAACCTTTCAATAACACTTTGCATCGGAAGGTCCAGGGCTACAGGGATCCCCCAGAGACCACCTTCTCTGAAGAGGACTGGACCTGTAAAGACACTGGAAGTTTCTCTCAGGAGCAAAATTCAATATCCTTCTCATTAATTCTGTTTCCTTATAGATTCCTAAAGAACAACGGCAATGGCTTCCTCCACCTCACATAGCATTGGTCCCCTATAGTGGAATCTCTTCATCTATAAAACGAGAATAATCTCTCCCTCTTTCTTCCCTTCCTCCACAAATATTCTGAGTTTCCTCTTGGTAACAGGCACCATACTAGGTTTGAGTACACCTCACCACCTCTTTCACAGGGTGATGGCATCTCTGAGGCCTCTCTCTCTTTCTCTCTCTCTCTCACTCGCTCACTCGCTCTCGCTCTCGCTCTCACTCTCACTCTCTCACTCTCTCTCGCTCTCACCAGCTGGTCTCTCCAAACTTAGCTTCTAGTTCCATGCCAAAGCCAAGCCTTTTCCACTCTAACAATGCCCCTACTTCACGGCTGATGTCACTGGAATTTTCTCTCCCAATGCTCTATCACAAGGCTCTCTACTTTGCTCCCCATTTTTCTCCTTTCTTTCCTTTCCTCTTCCCCTCTCTCCCTCCCTTCTTCTCTTCCTTCCTTCCTTCTTTGTTTCTTATATTTCTTTCACATTCTAACACTCTAGTACCCTATTTATCTAATTATTGTGAACATATATTCTTGCCTATGTATGCTGAAAGGAAATTGCACTGAATGCCAAAAAGTTATGTCCTATAACAAGAGTGGACAAACTACGATTTGTATGCCAAATCTAGCTCATCACCTGTTTTGATAAAGTTTTACTGAAACTCAGGAATGCTCACTTATTTACATATTGTGTATGGTTGCTTTCTCTCCAGTTGCAGAGTTAAGTAGTTGCAACAGAGACTGCATGGATTGCATAGCCTGAAATATTTACTATATGGCTCTCTTCAGAAAAGGTTTTCCAAACTCTGTTCTAAAATATCAGGTCGGGGAAAGTTGTGGTTGGAGAGGAGTTGGAATTCTGTTTTGTATGTTTCTTTGTTTAGTATGTGTTGGAGGATTAGTTTAAGGATAAGAGTTGCTGTATTTTTATCCATACTAAACATTAATAGGGACTTTGGGACACGTTTTTTTTAACACATGGGAAACATCAAGCTCAGAGAGGACTGGCACCTTACCCATGTCACACAATTATTCCAATGGCAAAGCCGGGGCTGGAATGCCAGTTTTCTATCTTTTAGCCCAATATTATTTTTACCATATGTAAAACCTTTAGCTGGATAAGTATTTGAATCTACCAAGGAACAGTGGATATGACAATATCCTTGATTGATTTCAACCTCCATACAGAATCACATTTTCCTTCTATTTCTAAATCCATTGTATTCATACACAGAAAACACACAAATCCTAAATGCACAGCTTTATCAATTATTGTTCCTATATTTTATGGGTTGAGAGCAGACCTATTATCAGGGCAACGTAGACGACAGAACATATATGAAATGCAATTTAGAAAAAAAGTGAATGGAGAGAGAGCGAATAGACTAGTGGGAAGATGGCTTATGTGGGAAATGAGGTGAACTCTTTATCAACTTTTTGATAAAGACAGTTTATTCTTCAATCAGTGTTTTCCTGAATTCTATTTTCCAATGCATGAATTGGCTCCTTGCAATCCACGTTGCCCTTCTGCACTTCTGTGGGGCCTCCCCTATCTCTGGGGGACATCTCTAATGCCTAGTCTCAACTGTGAGGTGTAATGAAAAAGAGACACAAGGAGACACACAGTTCTTTCCAAGTTTAAAGCCTGGCTCCTCTACTCACTAACCATGTAACCTTGAGCAGGGTACTTAATCTCTCTTATAATAAGACCTTCCTTGAGGTGGTGCTATGAAGTACCGATAAAACATACGTAAAGCAGTTAACACAATGTCAGGCATGTAGTAGATGCTCCAAAACTGGAGTTATTGTTACTATAATCTGACTGCTTTTAGGATTAAATCATTCATTCTCCCACTGCCAACTGGAACTCTTAGACTTCCCACTATTATTATCAAGATCAAAGCTCTACTAGACCCCTTCAATTCGTTCTGTCTTTGCAGCCCACACAGTCTGAGCATACCATCCTCCACCGAAGAGCACACAGACACCCCGCAAATCAGTAGTCTGTCTAAGTATTCATACACATTATCTGATAACTCTGACATGTTCAGAAGGCAGATAGTAAAACAAAAGTGACAATCTAATCACATATGCCAAAAGCTGCCCAAAATAATTTAAAATTATTAGGAAGGCTTCTTGAACTATGGGTTTACGTGCATAATCATTAATGATGTGTCCTACATTATGAGTGTACTGAGTTATTTATTAGCTGTCAGTAAATTTAAATAGTTTATCAACGAATAAATAAATGAACTGGGGGCATTATTTACATAAGCTAGTGAAGTCAAATATTCAGAGACTTTTTTTTTAACCAATGGAACATATGATCCAGAAATTTTATGGATCATTTTTCTAGGCAATGGAAACACTTGGAGGATTTAGAGTTGGGAAAATTAACATGATCGAATGATCGTTTGATAAAGATCAATCTGGTACCAATACGATAGTTGGGCTAGAGGAGAGAAAAAAGTTTGTGATTGTCTAAAGCTGTTATTCTGGTCATTATCTATTCCTCATTTCCTGTTGATTTTTCTCCCTTCTCCTGCTCAGAAACCGAAAAGACTGACTTTCATTGACTGCCAGCTCATTGTTGACTAGTATCCTGTTGCTATGGTCTAAATGTTTGTGTCTGAATATATATATACCAGGGGTACCAAAACAATGGACACATTTTAAGAAAGAAAACTATATTAAAACTGTATTAAAATTGTAATACTCAATATATACCAATAACAAAAGATGAATACAAGTCATGTTTGACTTCTGCAATTACAAGAGGTGCTCAAAGTGGTTACCATCAGTGTCTAGATACTTCTGATTACAGCGAACTACTACTTGAGCAACATTGACCAAAGTGTCCACTTGTATACATTTTTTGGCTATATATACACACATATACATATACATATATATGTATATATGTATATATACAAACTCTTTTAGGTCAGGGACTTTATTGCATCCCCACTAGTATTCAACTTGATAATATTTGTAGACTGATGATGAAACCAACATAAACCCTCACTTCTGGTGGGTATGGTACAGCAAAGAAATGTGGGAATACTAAAGATAAAACTTCCAACTTTTCACAGTTATATTATGCCTAGGTGTTGGCTTACCTCCCTGCCCATTGCACAAATGAAATCCCTGATCAGATGTGTTGGAGTTCATGAGTTCCTCTGGCTGCAGCCCTGACCTTGACTTTGGAGGTAGTACATAGGCCAGTGAAGTCAAATTGTTTGGCTTTGGCCTGGCAGAAGCTCACTGCTGAAAGGTGGTCACAAAATAGGGCTCTGTCAATGAGTGATGAACTACCTCCAGCCCCAGATAAGTGGAGTAAACAAGTAATTTCACACTCTGTTAGAGAACAGGATTAAAATATGGCCAGATTATCAATACATTTTCCAAGGCCTATTTAAATCCGCTTCAGTGCCTTTCATAAAATATCCTGGTTTTACAGAGACTAATGTCTGTTGAGAATTATTTTGATGAAAGCTGACTTTTGGCCAATTTTAGAAGCGAATTATAATTGTCCTTTCACTCAGATAATTTAAGTTATTAAAAAAAATAAAAATAAAAAAGCCACTTCAGCGTATCCACACTCTCTAACAGGACAAACCGATCCTGAAACTTAATTAGTTTCTGAATGAGTTGCAAACAACCGCAAGACAATAGAAAGCTCAAGAGGGAAGGGAATCAGCTTGAGTTCACAGGGGAACCAGCTGAGCAGAGCTTGTCTGAAAACTGTGTTAAGAATAAGTGCACAATCACTGTTCTACTCGCTTTGGCATTATTTGCCCTTTTTAAATGTCGAAGTACATCCAAGGAAGCCTGGTACGCTGGATGTCTCTATCACACATTTCCATCTCAAGAAATATGTACGGGGTATGTGTTGTGTGCCTGGTGCTGTGCCGGAGGCTGCAGGCACTGGGCATCCTGCAGCCTCAGCTCAAGGTAACCAGTTGTTATTTTACATTCACTCAGCTAAAGATAACCAGTTGTTATGTCACCAGGACTTGTCAGTTTATTTCATATTCAACACTCCGCGCTCTACTTTTAGATCAAGGGTAAATCTCTTAGGTGGCAAGAGCTGTGCTAGACACTGTACAGGATGGAGGGAGACGTGAATGAGACAGTCCGTCTGCCTAAAGGTTCACACTCTGGAGCAGTGCTTTGCAGACTTGAACACGATCGAGAATAACCTGGGGGAGCTTGTTAAAAAGTAGTTTCTGTTTCAATCGTCTGGGATGGGGCCTGAGATTCTGCCCCTGGGTGTCACTGATCCTGCTGGCCTGTGGACCACATTTTCAGTAGCCAGGTTGTTGCGTATAAACCCAGCACCTATAAAATAAGGCAAACTGCTCCAGACGTTGTTATGTTAAGATCAGACACTGATATGTGAGATACAGAATGATACAGAGAATAAGAATATGGATCTAGCATCACAATATTTGAGGCTACCGCAAGCTCTGCTACTTACTTGTTGTGTGACTTTGGGCAAGTTACTTGAATCATCTGTGCCTCAGTTTTATCATGCATGAAATGGGAATAATAATAGTTCCTACCTTGCAGAGTTGTCTTGAGAATTATATGAATTAATGCTCACACAGTCCTCGAAGAGTGCCTGGTCCACAGTGAACATTCAATAAATGGAAACTATTCTTGTCCTTTTTAAAAACTACACCACTAAGTTCATGTAACATTTATCAACCTCTGATATATCCACCAAGCACTGAACATTAAGTCATCAGTTACTCAGGAGACTTTCATCTGATCCTCAGGATAATCCTGTGGTAAGTCTGGTTACTCATTTCATAGGCATGAACTTGAGCTTAGAGAAGTGAAACAGCTATACGTGGCTATCCAGCCACAGTGTGGGAGAACAAGGATTTGAACCCAGAACTCCAGGTCCAGAATTTAGGCCCTTAATCACTCTATTACTTTTTCTTACCTCCCTGTGGGATAACTACTTACAAAGACTCAAAAAAGTGGCAACCAGAGACTTAAACATTGCATACTTCCCAAAATTTCTTGACCCATCTGGTTTCCTTGAATGTCACACTGTAGCTATCCCTTCCTTCCTCTTTCCTTCTACGCCACTAAACTTCCAGCACTCTTCTCTCTTAGTCTTCTAGACTTTTAGATTCTTTAGCAATTTTTTCTTTCACAGAGAGTCCATTATTTTGCAAATTCATCTGCCAGCTAGATTTATCTCCTCTCACAACGTCAATCTTTACTTACTCTGCTCAGGCCCCCTCAGCTCCCAGTTTGGCAATACAAACACTGACTGACTTCCCAAGAGAGTGCAAAATGGAGAAAAGCTGTGAATATTTATACTTTCTGTCCTCAGTAAACATCAAATGCCTTATAAATTTCTTTTAAAAATAGCCTGCTTTCTTAGCTACTAACTACATATACTAACAACAAACCACACATACATTGTTTCATCTAATCCTTGAGACAATCTCTTTAGATAGGAATTGTTAGCCCCATTTCATAGATGTAAAAAATAAAACTGACGGTAGCTAAGCAACTTGCCCCAAAATCATAGATGGCAAGTGAGAAGGACAGGAATTAAGCGTGGGTCTAATGGACTCCAAAATCTGTGTTTTCGACCATTTCTTATCAAATGACTTACATTCTTAATTTGCTTAACCATGACTTTTTCCGAAATCATGCAAAGGCCAACTTCAACCCTGTTCCAATCTTAATAAATCTCTCAGACACAGTGTGTACATTAACGAAATCGTGCTCTAGCCGTCTTTAGAAATTCATTTTTCTTTTCTCCCCTTATTCTCAAGGCAGCTCGAGTCACTTTTGGAACTCTGTAATGGCCGCCTCATCAACAAGTTGACGGGTCTGGGAATTCAGTGTCCCTGCTCTGATCGTTTCGAACACAAGCATTTGATGATGAGTTATGGATGGTGGAAAGCCAGAGATAAAACCATGTGAATCACAAAAGGCCATGGTTCTAATGAATATGATTTAAAACTGACAATGTGTGTATGTGAATGCTTTTGTGGTATACACTACGTCAAATCACTCAAGTGTAGTAAATTATTATTTCAGGTCATTTCCTGAGCTTTCTAATTTGAGACAACGGAGAGACCAAAAGAAAACATCCAGCAGAGATCCTATTTCCTGAAAAACAGCTTTCTTAGGAAAATGTGCAGAAGGAATCAGATATACCGATGTTCTAGGAACTTCCGGGCACACATTTTTGTCTCTAACAATGAATCATAAAGATGAGATTTTTCTAGAAAGCAATTATGTCCATTGCATTTCATTCGCATTAATTTTATAGCACTCAAATGTCATCCACTTTTATGAGAACTGGATTATAAAGTTAATTGGATAATTATAAAGTGATGAAACTTTTCAAAGTACAACTAATATCAAAAGAAATCACATAAATAACAGTCTCTTCCCTGTCACAGCCCCTCTTTTTCCTACCATACCAAAGGCAACTACAGCTCCTGAATGAGAGGAGAATAAAAAAGCAAATTCAGATGATGTTTTTTATTATTTTGGCACTGAAGTAATTTCCTCCCGTTTCTCAGGCAACTACATTTACCATAGAAAGATCAAATCCTAGTCTTACTTTGTTCAATTATTTTGCCTTTTTAATATAATCATAGGGTGGATCCTTCTGCTCATGTCATGTTAACAGGAAGCTGAGGGCTCACAAAATGGCTTTTTGGGCTTCTGGTCTCATACTTGTGGCTAAATTTAAAAGAAAAGGAGCAAGATTTTTATGTTCAACAGGAACAACTACAGACATCATATAAAGCCAGAAGCCAATTTCCTTGAAAAAGCATAACTGATCTACTTATGGTGTTTTTCTGCTCCTACACCTTCTCGTTTAAGACTTACTTTGAAAGACATCCTAGCATTAACAAGCTTTGGCTTACTTGGCAGAGGACAACATGCTGTGTTTGGAGAAAGAAGAGGGGGTTGAGTAGATGACAAAGTGCAAAAAGAAATGCCTCTTAGGATACAGAATACAACCTCTAGTTCAGCGCAGGCCAAGAGAAACCTGAGTGATGAGGGAAACGTTCTGTACGTACACTGTCCAGGACAGTGGCCTCTTGCCACAGGTGGTTATTTAGCACTTGGACTGTGGCTAGTTCAAGTGCTGAAATCTTATTTCATCTTAATTTAAATTGAAATAGCCACTTGTGGCTAGTGGTTACCATATTAGATGTGTACTGGGCATATCATATTAGACTACTGGTCATAGCTTTCTTTTATTTCTTTGTTTCTCCTGAAGACTAAAGATGAATGGTGTTGCTCAAAAAAACATTTTCCAACATAAAGGCAATGTTTAGGACCTTACCTCAAAGCAATTCATGAAAACAGAGAAATCTAGCTTCCCGTTATTTAGTGGAGACTGGATGCACAAGTGTTAAAAGGACCGAATAGGTCCAAGTTTAGCTCACAAAGGCTTTCCTCATCTGCCAGTGCCAGGTGATTGGTGGTGACTGCATGGAAATAGACTACACCAGAAAGGCTGCATGATTAATTAACAATGGCTGCCATCCAAAAGCACGAAAGAAGAAAGGCACAGCTCAGGGGCTGTATTTTGCTGGTACTAAGAGAAACCTTAGGGAAAAAACTAGAGTAAAGCTCTCCTTAGAACTTCTTAATGTGGCATTACCTTTATGTCCAATGTGCGATGCTGTTTCTACTAAAAGATTCAAAATAGTAGATTATAAGTTTTGTGGCAAATGGCCTTGCTAGAGCAGCTCTGGATGAAAACAAGGGAAAGACAAGAATTTAGCATGTGAACTGGGTGTGTTTTGGGGGGTTGAGAGAGGGATGTTTGAAAGGGAGGACATTTGGAGGCTAGCATATTATGTTTATCTCAGAGATTAGTCATGTGGCTAGCCAACATAGACACATGGACGATGCTTTGGGAAGAGTAAAGCGATAGCAGATATGGAAAGAGTGATATCTGCATGTGAGCATTCACACGTGGACACACACATGTACACATTTCTCTCTCTCTCCCTCTCCCTCTCTCTCTCCCCTCCTCCCCTCCTCTCTTCCTCTTTTCCTTCCTCCCTCCATCCCTCCCTCCCTCCGTCTCTCTCTTTATTGGAGGACTCTGAGGTGTAAAGAAACAGAGTCTCTCCACTAGCACAGAGAAACTTTAGGGGTTCTCTGGCAGCAGGAGGGGATATTGGCTGAACTGATCAAGACTATGACCTGGGCAATGCTTTGTGGGACACATTATTAGATGATGAAGAATTTTTTTTTTTAATTAAAGTTTATTGGGGTGACGATTGTTAGTAAAGTTACATAGATTTCAGGTATACAATTCTATATTACATCATCTATAAATCCCATTGTGTGTTCACCACCCAGAGTCAGTTCTCCTTCCATCACCATATATTTGATCCCCTTTACCCTCATCTCCCACCCTCCCTCCCCCCTTAGAAATTTGACAGATGCCATGTATATAGCAGCTGAGAGTTCTGTGGATTTCAAATCCTCACTGAATGTGAGGAGAATCTGAGGGAAGGAAAACCTGCAGGCCCCCGTGTGAGCAGAGACAGACCAGAGAAACACGTCACGTGCAAAATAACAACAGGAACAGCGACACCGACTATAGCAACCATTTTTGGATACCTATGTGTCCAGCACCATGCTCAACGCTTCCAGTGACATTATTGCATTTCATCCTTTCCATGGTTGTGACAGGTAACTCTACATTATTTCAGTTTTGCAGATGAGAAAACTGAGATTCAGAAAATCTAAGTAAATTGCTAAATCACGTAATCAAAAAATGGAGGAGGCAGGTGTTTTTTTAACTCCAAAGTTCAAGGTTTCCTCTGTAATGTTTTTCTGCTTCCTATTGCACACCTTAAGATCTAAGTTCCTTAATGCTGTCAATCCCAGAGTGTTATATCTCATTCATTCATTCATTCATTCATTCATAAAATATTTATTGAACACTTCAAGTATGTGCTGGAAGCCATGCTCGGTACTGGGAGATACAAACATGAAAATACAGGGTCTGTACCTTCAAGGAGCTCACAGGCAAATGGGGAAACATATAAGTAAAAATTTGTGATAGATTAATTTTGCCTGTTATGCCTTCTGCCATATTTCCATTAAAATAGCCATTGAGAAACTCAGAAACTGACAATAGCACTAGAAAGGTCGAAACATCCAGGTGGAATTTCCTCTGGATATTTTGTAGTATGTATTGGTGTGCTACGAACTATTGCTCTATTTATTGTATGTGGTACTAACAGACATTCGAAAGGAAGTGGTAGGTTTTACAATATAAAGCAGGTTTCGTTACAGCAAGAAGTTTCAGTCATTACTACGGGAATGTGTTCTCTGAATCTCCAGAGAGGAGGTATGGTGCATAATGTTTTCCAAACTTACTTAATCACAAAAGAATTTTTTTCAGAGGACACACTAGAAGATAAATGATTAACAACAAAAGAACAAGATAAACAAATGAGAAACAAAAACTCATAGACACAGACAATAGTTTAGTGGTTACCAGAGGGAAGGGGGTGGGGGGTGGGAGATGAGGGTAAGGGAGATCAAATATATGGTGATGGAAGGAGAACTGACTCTGGGTGGTGAACACACAATGGGATTTATAGATGATGTGATACAGAATTGTACACCTGAAATCTATGTAATTTCACTAACAATTGTCACCCCAATAAATTAAAAAAAAAGAAGATAAATGATTAGCAAATACAATACAATAAAATAATAACTTTGGAAAAAATGGTAGAGGTTAAAGGACAACAAGCAGAGGTATATTGTATTGGGGGATATTTTGTTTCCCATGAAAACTTTTCACCAACAATTCATGGCTCTTGCATCACGACAATACACGGCACTGTCTGTGAGAGAGATTTTAGCCAGTAAACAAATAACTGTATTGGAACACCCTCCCTACTCACCTGATCTGGCCCTCAATGACTTCTTTCTTTACCCGAAGGTAAAGGAAATATTGAAAGGAAGACATTTTGATGACATTCAGGACATCAAGCATAATACGACCACAGCTCTGATGGCCATTCCAGAAAGAATTCCAAAATTGCTTTGAAGGGTGGACTAGGCACTGGCATCGGTGCATAGCTTCCCAAGGGGAGTATTTCGAAGGTGACCATAGTGATATTCAGCAATGAGGTATGTAGCATTTTTTCTAGAATGAGTTCGCGAACTTAATTGTCACACCTTCCCTAAGTTCCTTTGGCCCTTGCCTCAATCATCTGAAGAAAGTACTAAGACATTCCCCATGTATAGAGTGTAAAGTCTCAGACAATTTGGGCAATTTTCCCAGAGTCCGACAGCAAATGAGCACTTGAGCTGGGCAACCAACATAGGTATTCTGACTTTTGGTGATTAATCACCATGTTATACTGCATTTATTGAGAATTTCAAGGAATCTAGGGATATTTGACATATTTTGACATATTTTCCACCTGCCTCGTCAGGAAAGTGAGAAAGTCAGAAATAGGGTTGATTTTTTCGTATCTGCAGATGGAATAAAAAAAGGTCTTTAGATCTTGTGAAAGTTCATCTCTAAGTGAAGTCCTAGTTGTAGGGAAATTTGCTCACTCTGGTAGGTTTCAATAGCAAGGAAGCCATTTAAGGGAAGAGGAAAATTAATTTGGTATCATAACAATTAAGGATTAGTAGAAAAAGTTCTATGGTCTATCTAAAGTAGTTATTTAAAATAAAAAATAAAAAAACAACAACAACACAGACACAACATTTAAAGCTTATTATACTCAAGTTAAAATAAAGTGTGATATTTTTAAAGGTAAATAATAAAATGGCTAACCAGCCTGAATTACAGGCTGTCTCCCCTAGAATTAACCATGGACGATCTACAGAAACGAGAGGCAGGTATGGAACAGAGGGATTAACAAACAAAGAAACAAAAATTTGTGAGAAACTCCAAAGCGGGGCAACAAAGTGGAGAAAAACTTGTGTTTTTCCTGCTTTGCCCCCAAGTTAGCATGTGAC
The DNA here is from genome assembly GCF_004115265.2 of Rhinolophus ferrumequinum. Taxonomy (NCBI): domain Eukaryota; kingdom Metazoa; phylum Chordata; class Mammalia; order Chiroptera; family Rhinolophidae; genus Rhinolophus; species Rhinolophus ferrumequinum. The sequence continues at coordinate 32,673,599 of NC_046300.1, forward strand.
ATGCACTGTAAAAGAAGGGCAATTAGCCAATAAACATTTGTCGATTTGAAGCAAAATTACTGAAATAGATGCACCAATAATTTAAAATGAATAATAATAATAATAATACAAATATACTTAAAAATAAAGATATGCTTAATAAGAAATAAAAAAACAATTATGAGAAGAAACAAGTGGGGTTTTAGAGGATAAAAGAAAATAAAAACATGAATAAAACAAGCGAGGGTTTTTGAGGAGAAGGAGGAAGAGAACCCAGAGAAGGAGACTGATATCTCTGGGTCCATTACCAACCCGTGGACCTTCCCTAGAGAAGCATGCCCTGATTGTAGGTTTATCTATTTTAACCAAGAACGAACTATTTTAAGGTTTGTATCTGCAAATCTCACTTTTCAAAATGTCAGAGACTGTTAAAAACATTCTTTTAAAGTTGGTCTCCCAATTTTGAGTGAGAAAATTTCCATTCTCTCCTGTCTCCAAAATTCTTTTAATACTCTAGAAAAGGGTGAATATTTTCGTCAGGTCTTGAAGGATAGTCCATAGGTCTTAAAGCTGGCAAGAGAAAGAAAACAGCATACTGGGAAAATGGAACAGCTTGGCCAAAGGAGTGGAGGTCTGAGGTTGGGGTGGTCACAGCGGGGAGTACACTGACTTATCTATGTGGTTAGAATGTAGGGCGTGTCAGAGAGGAGGGAACAGGACTAAGAGGAGGCTGGACTGAAGGACCTTGTATGCCTTGCAACCAGTAATAACCAGCATCATTTACTGGACATTTTATTAGGCTTCAGTGAATTTTGCCTCGCAATTTAGTTTCTTTCTCATTTAAACTTCACAACAAAGTTATAGGCAGCTATCACTCCCATTTTACAGATGGACAAACTAAGGCTCCAAGAACCTTTTTTCTTTGCTTGTCTGCTCTTTAGTTGTTTTGTTTTGTTTGTTTTTCAAAGGATCATGCAACTGTCTGATATCACAATCTTGTTTGTTTCCAAATGTACTAGGCAAAATACAAATGTGAACAGTGAACTCCTCTCTCTGTAATCCTTCAGTGGACTCCAGGTGCTTTCAGGATTAAGAACACACTTCCTAGTACAACACACAGAGCCCTCCTTCCCCCACATCTCCACAAATGCTTTTCTCTCCAAGCACTGCAACTGAGGTGCTATTTTTCACACATTCATGTGGCTCAGTCACAACTCTTAAGACATCTCATTGTGTTTTTGAATTATTCATCTCGTTCCCACCCCAGTATGGGTGATCTTAGAGGTCAAGGCTGTGTCCTATTTATGTTTTTATCCCATTGCCTAGTAGGATACCTGGTTCAAAATGAGAACTCAATCAATGTTTGCTGAACGGATGAATCAATCAATCAATGAATCAATCAATGAAACCATCTTTGTGTTCCTCTAGGTAAAACAATCCTCCAAATACATTCAGCAGGATAATTTACTCTCTGGCCTAGATATTAACCAGAGTTTCCTTTTTCTCTGCCTGTCCGCCCTCTCATCTCCTCATCATGGTTTTTCTGGTTTTATCTTTATAGTAGGAGGTACAGGTAGCTGACTTATGTTTGGCAGAACTCTCATTCAAGGACAACCTTGCAAACAGGCAAGAAAAGTAATTTAATTTCCTTTTCTGTTTGCATTGATATTATTTAACTTTACATGTAAAAAAAAAATCACTGCAAAGCATATTAGATGCATACATAGGATCAAAGCCCAGAAGAAAATACACTACAATGTTAATATTAGTTTATTTCGGACTTCTGGTATTATAGGTGATGTTAATTTTCTGTGTTGTGTATTTTGGTATTTTCTAAATTGTAGATAATAAACATGCATGCATTACTTTTGTAACAAAAGCACAATAAGGATTATGTTTAAAGCATTAAGCAAACTCTGCAGACATGTGTTCTTGTAAAATATTGATGTTTAAATCTAAATTAAGCCTGTGTTAATTATACATATATCAGTGAATTAAGTAAGTTCCAGATCATTTAAAATGTGTGCTTCCTTTTCTACAAAAATTGGTTGCCAATAAAAATCAGGATTGTATTGAACATAAAAACTTTGTAATTCATGCTTTAAATCTACTTGGCTGTGACATCCTAAGGAAATTTCATCATAAAAGCAGCCCATTCAAAGGAAGAAGTCTTTCAAGGGCCCCCACAGCCCTTATTCCTTTGCCATTCAACAATAGGAGTTGCCCATCCATTACAGACAGGGGTCTGAAGGGGCAACAACATCAGGGCAGTGACTGTCCATACCAACCGTTGCAAAGCCCATCTCAAGACTTGAAGCTGTGTCCAAGTGGCTGTGCCTGAAGTGTGATCTCTGTGTGTCTCCCAGCTGCGTCTTTTCCATACCTGCACTTGGCCATGCTTGCCCGTACTTTCTAAGGCAAACATCCTGGAGTGACAACTTCGCTGTTCAGACTCACGCCAGGCCAGATTAGAACAGATGGAAGAGCATTAGGGGTCTCCCAGGCATAAGCCAGGGGAAGCTGTCATTTGAGAAGCTGTTGTGGCCCTGACACCTCTGTCAGGACATGGAAAAACTGAAGGAAATGAGCAGCAGCTGGCTACTCAAGCATCGAAGCCTAGCTTCTGATACTGACAGTGAGAAACAAGGCTCTGGACACAGCCCAGGGGAGAGGGCCAATCCTAGGATTAGCTGAAGGGAAGCAGAGCTAGAGAGTCTTCCCAATAACGGCTGCAAATAAAGTCATTCTGATTTCTAGTGTCCATTAAATAAGCCTTGAAGAGACAGGAGACTCCCTCAGCCTCTGGGATGGTTAAAAATTTTCAGGATAACCAGGTTTATACGTCGTACATCCTGCCACCCTCTCCTTTCATTACCAACAACCAGCCCATAACTAGTCTTCACACACACACACACACACACACACACAGGTTTGCTGTGTTCCAAAGATACCAATGTGTTGACTGCTGCATTTACTAGCTGTTTATTCACTTGTGCCAGAGAAGAAGTATAGCTGTCACCTTATCACAAACACCAAGCTCGCCAGGGACCAGAGATTCCCTGTAAAGACCCAGATTTGCATGTCCTTTGGTTCCGTGTAGGTCTCCGAGTTCCTTCACATCCACCATTAGAGCAGTACACAGATGTTGACTGAGAACTGGGAAAAAGGGATAAAGCCTGTGCCCTCATAGACTGTAAGAGCACCTAGCTTGATGGCTGGCATGGAGGCAATGTTCAACACACATTTATTGACTCGGTCAGTAAGTTAACTTTGACCTTCAGTGTACTGTTCAGTGCATTATCTATTTTTCTTCAATGAAGGGGTTGGTCAGCATGAGCAGGACGGCAACCTTGACATTATCCAGGCCAACTTAAATTTCCCATCCTCCCACCTCTCTCTCCCTTCTCCGTATACACTTAGCATGTGGCTCTCACCCTAATAGAGCAGATGCCCTCCTGTATTGTAATTATCTGTTCATCAGTCTGTCTCGCCCACTCTCAGGTGAGCCTCATGAGAGACTATGAATGCTCCCGACTACGGACCCAACACCTTATCAGTGGCTGGCATGTAGTTGACACTCAAGAAATATTTGTTCAGTGGGTGAATGCATGACAAAGGGGGCCCAAAGATGCTTCTGAGTTACACAGTCTGGACCAGTTCTAGCCAAACCCGAGTCAGTAACGTTTTTCTGGCAACTTCTCCCCAATAGTTAATATCACTCCTTCCTTCTCTTTCTGCCTACTAGTAATAATAACCATAATGGCTAAATGGCCCTTAATATGTGCCAGGGATTGTTCTAAGTACTTTATTTGAATTAAGTTCTTTAATTCTAACAGCAAACCTGTGAACTATGTATTATTATTAGTGGTAGTATTAGTATTATCCTCATTAGAGATAATGTGACTGAAGCTCAACCAGTTAATGTAACTTAGCCAAAGTCACGTGGATACTATGTATCAGGGTCTGACATCAGAGCTTGTTCTTAACTACTGGCGTCGCTTCCGTGGCCCCACCCACTCTACCGAGTATCACCTCTCTCCTTCCATTCCATCTATGGCATTCCTAATGAATCCATGGCCGTGAAGTTAGGACAAGGATGGTACTAATACAGGCCCCCGTGGTTTCTGGGTAACTCCTACCACACACAACCCTGGGCCTAATTTAAGGGATAAACAACTAAAGGATGGGTACACACCTTCCAAAAGTTTGCCAACCCCTCCTGGTTTTGTGATCTCTGTCATGGAGGCATCCCGCTCATAATAATCTGTTTTGAACTTCCCTTTTGCTGGAAAATAAACGGGAGATCTGAGTGATTCGTTATCATGAGATGGAAGAATTAAACCCTAAGCATGAAGATGCTTTAACCAGAGACCTAGAATGACCTCATCCAAGGCCTGCAAGGGAAAACCTGTCAGGCAGGTGGAGATTTCAGCTTTGTGTTCCCTATCTCATTTCTATCCCCCTCCATGTCTTCACATCTCCTCCATCAGGCAGTGCCTTTGGCCCCCCAGGCCCCCCTCACAGCACCACCTGCACTGACTTGCCCCTTTGGCAAAGCTCCAAACACTGTTCTGCACATTCTCCCTTATCAAAATTCACCTGTTCTGTGACCCATTCTCTCCTGCCTAACTATCTTGTTAAAAAGCTCTCCAACTAATTAGCCATTCTGTCAAAAGTGTGTACTCCTACTCCTTACAGGTTTCTTTTTTTCTTTTTTTAAAAAAAAATCTTTAATGGAAGCCTCCTGGAGATGCAAAGCCTTAGCGCTATCAAATGAATCTGCGTTAACAGCATTGGCTGCCTGACAAGCTTCCGAGACTGGAGGGACCCTTTCTACAGGAGGTGCTATTCTAGTACGTCTTAATGAGCCATCACTTGAGCACCGTCTGTAACATGGACAAGAAGGGCAGGTCCTTTTGGCTTCAAGTGCTACTGCAGATGTCCTGTGGAGAGTTTGCAAGTTATATGCACCACCTTGGAGGCTCTTGCTAGTCAGTGACTGACTCAAAAGACAGTCGTGTTAACGTATTAGCACTTTTCAATGGGTGTTAACAACAAGGAGTGGAAGGGACCTTAGCTTTCTCGTTCAGATGGACTTCATCTTGAAATCTAGCCTGTAGTAGTCAGGGTCCCGACAGGAAACAAACCGCACCTCCAAGTTAGGGGCTTCAAGGACCGCACAGCAAAGGCACAAGAGAATGAGCTAGAACCCAGAGGGACAGAATTATATAGTAAAAACTGTCTTGAGAAGAGTAGGGACACAGCCGGCCCAGAGTGACCTTGCAGGGAAGGAGCCAAGGGAATACCTATCTGGACCTCATCCTTTATTCTGAACTCCTACTGGGGCTCCCCCCGCAAAAAAAAAAAAAAAAAAAAAAAGAATTGGAAGCTAAAGGACTTATATACGGTCACGGCTATTTATGGGGCAGTTGTAGTAATTGGAGACATAAAGATATCTCACTGCACAACTTTCAGTGGTACATTTTTCAAAGACTGCAGTATGAATGGTGCTCCCTGCAGTCATGCGATATGACAGCCCTTTTAAACACTTAGCATCGTGCCAGGCAGATAGTAAGTACTCAGTGAATATTAACTCCTTTTCCTCTTCCAACTGTGAGAGACGAAATTGAAAGCTGCCAATTATATGTACGTCTCCTTGCGTCCTCACATATAGGAACCTAAAGAACAGAGTTACCACCCTTCAGGTCACCTCTTTGCCTTAGGTAGTGAAGAACTTACCGAATGGTGGGTAGCTCTCTATCCTAACTCCTGAAATCATAGAATTTTTCAGAAACAGGTGCTGTCAAACTTCCTGCTTCCCATCTTGTGCCTTTGCCTCTCTCACAAGGTGGGGTGAGGCAGATGAACTGTTGTGAGGTGAGAAAGAATGAGCTCACACACAGGAAACTAAGGGTGTTGATTAGAAATATTTCCAATCAACGCACAGGCCAATATTTCATACAGGAAATATCGCTACCTGATATTTTAGCAAAGGCAACTTACACTTACTCATTCCTCATAAAGTTCAGGGCATTTTCAATCATGGTAGGAAGTACAGCCAACTAAACTTGCTCTAGCAATTAGACTGGTAGAATCTTTTACGACACACCCCTGAAACGCAACCACCACTAAACAAAATCTTCAGCATATGAGTTGTGAAAATGTGTCAGGAAAGTAAATGAAAATCATGTCAGTGAAGGATAAATTGGCGAACCCATTTCATTGAAAGGTCAGGGGAAAACTGAAGTCTCACCAAGTAGAATAGTAACCTTATGTTGACCAACAACACTCTTTTGCAAAAGGAACCATATTCATCAAACAGTAAACTCTATCCCTAATTACCTCAATGTTGAACATCATACCGGTGAGTGTGCCAACCATGTTTATAGGGCCTGTACCAGTGCTTCTGGTTTATATGGCTTCTGAGGTCCCCTTCAACCCTGACAGATGAAGAACTTGAGTATTTCCCTCTAATCACAGAGACTATGTCCCCATCCCCATTTTATCCCTACCTTCATTTTGCTCCAATCTTTTCAGAACTCAGAAAAAAATTCCAAGAAAATCAAGCTAAAGTCAGCATGCACATATTTTTGTTACTCAGATAAATACCGCGGGTAGTGGACAACAAGCGTCTCACAACTGAGTGACCTTAGAAAAATTACTTTAATTCTCTGGTCTTCAAATTTCTTACCTGTGCAATAGAGGTTTAGATTAGAGCTGTAAAGTGCTTCCCTATTCTGACATTGTATGAATTAGGAGAGAGGAAACATTCCCCTTAATTCTTACATCTCAAAGTTCATTGCATTTCAAAAATGCGACTCCTCTTTTTCTACTTCTACTTTGGCACCATACCAGTGAGCACCAATCAGATATGGCTGCAGCTACCACAGTGAAAAGGCAACGTTCCCAGGGTACATGGTAGTCAGAGGAAGGTTCACAAGACTTCCTGAATGATGGGGCTGTGAATATCAGAGAGATCTCACATGTCACTTAATGGGTTTGGAGGGAAGGACAGGAGGTCTCAGAACCTAAGGTTAATAGTTTAAATGGCAGTATACACATGCTGACAGTTTGAAAGTTCTCATTACCATAAAATCAGCTGTCTCAGTTACAAGGTCAAAGTATAGAACCTTGAAAGGAAACATGGTTATCTGATATATGACAGATTAGGCCACTCAATACCTCGGTCTCAACGCAAGGTAGATCCAGTAAACAAATATCTATTGAACTCCTGCTTTGTGTCATGTTCTGTGAGAAATGATGGTGATTAAGTGAAGAACAAGATTGATCTGGACCCCACTCTCATGGAAGAGACAGACATTAAATAAAGAAGTATACAAATACATACCTACACAATTGGAAAAGGGCCATGAAGAAAGAGTAAACCATTGGCTGACATAATATAAAAGGGGTACCTTTTGGGGTTGGAGAAGGATTTTCTGAGAAAGGGACATTTAAGTTGAACCTGGTGGATGAGTAGAAATCTGTCACATAAAGAGCTGATGAAAGAACATTCCATATATGCAAAGTCTCCAATCTTGCCTGTTTTTAAATTTGGTCAGTGTGGCTGAGGCACTGAGACTAGGAGGAAAATGAGGATTGAGAGACAAAGTTCAAATCACACTTTGTAGACCACATTGAAAACTTTTTATTTTAAATGTAGTGGTGAGTGACATGACATATGTAAGTTCATAAAGGATCACTCTGGAGCAGTGTGAAGAGTGGAGTGGGGAAGACCAAAAATGGAAGCGAGGAAAACAGTTCGGTAGTCATTACAGCCATGAAGTCAGAAGAAGTTGAAAGCTTGGACTGAAGCAGTGGCAAACAAAGAGAGAAGTGGGCAGATTTGAGAAGGATCTTGGGAGAAAAATGGGCCATTCTTGTGATAGGTGGGATATGTGAATAGAAGATGAGGAGGATGACAAAATGATATTGCCTATATTCGTGACATGACCAAATGAGCAGAGAGACATTATGAAAGGAAGAAATATAAGGACCAGAGGTGGAAGGAAATCAAGAGTTCTGTTTTGATAGACCTGTTAAATGTTACTGTGAAGTAAATGCAGATAAGGACTTAAAAGGGACCATCTGGATTTTGGAAGAACATTGCTGACTTGAACAAGATTGGTTTCGGTAGAGTCACAGGTGCAGAATATAGATTGGGATGAATCAAAAAGTGAATGGGAAGTAAGGAAGGGGATGCAGTACATGCACAAACGTTTTTCCAAGAAGTTTGCTGTAAAATGTCATAGTGAGATGTAATATCAAGGGAAAGTATTGTAAAGCTAAAGTTTACCATGACATGGATGCAGGCTGCTATGAAGAATCCAGTTAGAGAGCAGAGATTAAAGCTGTGGAGTTCGAGGGAATACCTAGCAAAGTAAGGCCTGTGAGAATGTGAGAAGGGATGGTGCCTTGAGAATCGGTAGGCCCTGGCTGCTGACTAGGAGAGGGAAACTTCTTCCATTGAGCCATAAGGTAGGAAATGCAGGTGAGGCTGTGGATATGGTGGTGCGAAGGAGGAAAGTTCCCACTTGATGGCTTCTATTTCTTCTGTGAACAGAAAGATGTCATTTGATAAAGGCTGAGGGGATGAGTTTAGAGATTTAAGGAGAATGAAGGAGATGTAAAATACATTTGGTGATGAAGGAAAAACTCCATAAGGAAATTTAAATAAGATATTTTGGCATTGTTGAGGGTCCAATTGGACACTGATGCTGACAAATTGAGAATGATACCATCCTTTCCCAATGTGTGATTTTCTCCACAGACCTTGAACTAGGTAGCTCTTTGGATTAGGGCACAGAGTTTGATTCCACTGGGCTGAGATCAGGCAGTTACAATGATGGAAAGAAAGTTAAGGAAATTGAGGGTATATGCAAGAGAGAGATTAACATGAAGGCCAATGGAATATAATCTGGATAGGATAGAAATGAAATAGGAAGCGGCTGATAGAGAATCTGGAAATCTCAACGAGGTTTTAGAATCATTGTATAGAGACAATTGAGCAAGTAAGCTGGAAAGTGGGAGATGGTTGAATTAGCAATATTGAATTGGGGCACTTTGTATTTTGAAGAAAGTCAACAGCATGAAAGAGGATAAATGGAGTAGAGGAGAGCAAAAGATCATAGGGGATAGGAAGGAAGCAAGAAAAATGAGAGTTCTGAGTCCTTTGAGGGATGTTTAAGTAGATGTCAAATTTTCTAGAATGATAGCTGAAGGTAGGGAATTGTGGAAGACTGAGTCAGGCGTGAAATGGTGTGACGTGTGACCAGGAGGTAAGGGGAGAAGATAGCATGGATTGATAATATGGCTTTGAAAAATGTTCTCTGCTAGAGAAGGCTACAGGGAAAGTGGTATCTTAGAGGTTCAACCAGATGTCAATCTAGGCAAAAATGGAGAATGGGATGTTTCCATTAGAAGCAAAAGATTTTGGGAAGCTCACTGTTTAGAGAATTCTAGGAAACACTCACTGGAAGTGGGTTTTTGGAGGGAGAAAACAGTGTTTGGGGTCTGTAAAGAATATGGATGCATTGGTGGAGGAGTATGAATTTCCCTTTATACAGTAAGAAAACCCAGCAATGATTTAAGGCTGGGACAGACAGTGCACAATCCAGGATTATGGGCCTTCTACTTTGTTTTGCTTTGTTTTGGCAGAAACAGTGTTCAGGATATGATATGATATGATATGATATGATATGATATGATATGATATATGATATGATATAATATGATAATGGCCACATAAGTCAGCACTTTTTTCCTCATGAAAATCATATAAAATAAAGAAAACTTTCAAGCTCCATATTTAGTGAGATCAGGAGGCAGATTTAATCCCCAGAGCCTCAAAACATGTAAAAGGTCTGCTAAAAGCATCTAAGTGGCAGCAGAAGCTGTCTGGAAGGGGGGGAAATGACATATAAAAACTCAGAAAAAAGAAGGAAAAATATCAAAATATGAAGAAATGAGCTGGCAGAAACTAGGAAACAAGCAGAAGGGAAAAAAATCACAGACATAAAGATGAAATTTAAAAGGCCACTAGAAGAGTAGACACCACAGATAGCATAGTAAGGGACATAGAGACTAGAAGTGAGGAAAAAAAAACAACAGGAGAAAAGGGCATATAAATAAGTTAGGGATTAGAAAGAATGAAAAATATGAGAAAAGCAAAGAAGATTCAACCTATGAATAATCAGAGTTCCCAAAGAATAAAACTAAATAAAAACTAAACAATGAAACAATAATTAATTAAAACATAATCAGGAAAGGGCGGTTGGATGGCTCAGTTGGTTAGAGCGCGAGCTCTCAACAAGGTTGCCGGTTCAATTCCTGCATGGGATGATGGGCTGGGCCCCCTGGAACTAAGATTGAAAAATGGTGACTGGACTTGGAGCTGAGCTGTGTCCTCCACAACTAGACTGAAGGACAACAACTTGGAGCTGATGGGCCCTGGAGAAGCACACTGGTTCCCAATATTCCCCAACAAAATTTATTTTAAAAAAAAACCACACACACACACAAAAACATAATCTGGAAAATTACCTGAAAGAAAAGCTTTGAATATATATATTAAAAGAGTACTACATGCACCAGGAAATTGACATAAAAATATTGACACATATCCCAGTATGTTTACACACATTAAATAATTTTTTGGTCAACCATGCAAAAATATGGAGGAAAATCACACTGGCATAAGATTTCTCTACAGAGAAATTCCACATCAGAAGACAATGTAGCAACACTTACAAGGTTTTCAAAGAATAAAATTATGAGTCAAGGATTTTAAATACAGCCAAACTGCCCTTCAGGTATAAAGGCAACTGATTAACATTTTTAAACTTACAGGTTTTAAGACTATATTGTACTTATGAGGCTTTTATGTTGTAATACAAGAGACTCACTTCAGCTTTAATGACACTTACAGATTGGAAGTGAAGAGATGGAAAAAAATATTCCACGCAAATAAAAACCAAAAGAAAGCCAGGGCAGCTATACGTCTATCAGACAAAATACACTTTAGGCTAAAAACTGTAATAAGAAACAAGACTATTATAAAATAATAGGGAGACCAAATCATCAAGAGGATCTAATGATTCTATGTATTTATGCATCCAACACAAGAGCACTTAAATATCTAGAGCAAATATTAAAAAATCTTAAGAGAAAAAGAGACAGCAATACTATAATAGTGGGGGACTTCAATACCTTACTTTCTTTTTTTTTTTTTTTTTTTTTTTTTTTCTGTCATTCTGTGTCCTCTTGATTTTTTTTTTTTTTTATTTTTTTAATTTATTGGGGTGACAATTGTTAGTAGAATTACATAGATTTCAGTTGTGCAATTCTGAATCACATCATCCATAAATCACACTGTGTGTTCACCACCCAGAGACAGCTCCCCTTCCATCACCGTACATTTGATCCCCCTCACCCTCACCCCCCCCCCCCCAACCCCCTTACGCTCTGGTAACCACCAAATTACGTTCCCCAGATTAATTTTCAAACCCCGTGGCCATCCTGTGGTCACCGACTGCCCTCCAATCCCCTCACCCTCCCCCCCACCCCCCACTCCCCCCGCCCATCTAGCAACCCTCAGATTTTCCTCATTGTCTCCCAGTTTCTGATTAGTTCATTCACTTATTCTTTTCTTTAGAATCCGCAAATAAGTGAGATCATATGGAACTTATCTTTCTCTGTCTGACTTATTTCACTTAACATAATGTTCTCTAGATCCATCCATGTTGTTGCAAATGGTAAGATTTCTTTCTTCCTTATGGCTGCATAATACTCCATTGTATAAATGTACCACAGTTTCTTAATCCAATCATCTACCGATGGGCATTTTGGTTGTTTCCATGTCTTAGCTATTGTGTATAGTGCTGCAATAAACATAGTAGTGCATAGAGATTTTTGAATTGAAGTTCTGGATTTCTCCGGATAGATACCTAGGAGTGGAATTACTGGATCATAAGGTAGTTCCATTTTCAGAATTTTGAGATACCTCCATACTGTTTTCCATAGCGGCTGCACCAGTCTGCAATCCCACCAACAGTGCACAAGCGTTCCCTTTTCTCCACATCCGCGCCAGCACTTGTTGTTTGTTGATTTATTGATGATAGCCATTCTGACTGGGGTGAGGTGGTATCTCATTGTGGTTTTTATTTGCATTTCTCTGATGGTTAGTGAGGTTGAGCATTTCTTCATATGTCTGTTTGCCATCTGAATGTCCTTTTCAGAAAAATGTCTCTTCAAGTCCTCTGCCCATTTTTTAATTGGATCGTTTGTTTTTTTGGAGTTGGGTTGAGTAAGTTTTCCATAGATTTGTGATATTAATCCCTTATCAGATATATCACTGGCAAATATCTTTTCCCATTCAGTAGGATCCCTTCTTGTTTTATTGATGGTTTCCTTTGCTGTGAAAAAACTTTTTAGTTTGATATAATCCCACATGTTTATTCTTTCTCTTAGTTCCCTCGCGCGAGGGTGTATATCAGTAAAAATCTTACTCCGGGTAATGTCTGAGAAGTTTCTTCCTATATTTTCTTCTAGGTATTTTATGGTTTCAGACCTTACATTTAAGTCTTTAAGCCATTTTGAATTTATTTTTGTATATGGTGTAAGGAGGTGGTCCAACTTCATTTTTTTGCATGTGTCTGTCCAGGTTTCCCAGCACCATTTATTGAATAGACTGTCATTACTCCATCGTACATTCTTGCTTCCATTGTCGTAGATTAAATGGCCATATAGGCGTGGATTTATTTCTGGACTCTCTATTCTGTTCCATTGATCTATGTGTCTGTTTTTATGCCAGTACCATGCTGTTTTGATTACTGTAGCCTTGTAGTATAATTTGAAGTCAGGTATTGTTATACCTCCCACTTTGTTCTTATTTCTCAAGATTGCCTTTGCTATTCGGGGTCTTTTATGGTCCCATATAAATTTTAGGATTATATGTTCTATTTCTGTGAAAAACGACGTTGGCAGTTTGATAGGAATTGCATTGAATATGTATATTGCCTTAGGCAGTATGGACATTTTAATTATATTAATTCTTCCTATCCATGAACATGATATGTGTTTCCATCTATTTATATCTTCATTCCTTTCATCAGTGTCTTATAATTTTCTGAGTATAGATCTTTTACTTCTTTGGTTAAATTTATTCCCAGGTATTTTATAGTCTTTGGAGCGATTGTAAATGGGATTGTTTTTTTAATTTCTCCTTCTGATGTTTTATTATTGGTATATACAAATGCAACTGATTTCTGAATATTAATTTTGTATCCTGCCACTTTACTAAATTCATCTATCAGCTCTAATAGCTTCTTGGTGGAGTCTTTAGGGTTCTCTATATATAGTATCATATCATCTGCATACAATGATAACTTTACTTCCTCCTTACCAATCTGGATGCCTTTTATTTCTTTTTCTTGTCTGATTGCTGTGGCAAGAACTTCCAGAACTATGTTGAATAGAAGCGGAGATAATGGGCATCCTTGCCTTGTTCCTGATCTTAGGGGGAATGGTTTTAGCTTTTCCCCATTGAGTATGATGTTAGCTGTGGGTTTGTCATATATGGCCTTTATTATGTTGAGATAAGATCCCTCTATTCCCACTTTCTTAAGGGTTTTTATCATAAATGGCTGTTGAATTTTATCAAATGCTTTTTCTGCATCTATTGATATGATCATGTGATTTTTATTTTTCATTTTGTTAATGTGGTGTATCACATTAATAGATTTGCGGATGTTGAACCACCCCTGCATACCAGGAATGAATCCCACTTGATCGTGGTGAATGATCTTTTTAATGTATTGCTGAATTCTGTTTGCTAATATTTTGTTGAGGATTTTTGCATCTATGTTCATTAAAGATATCGGCCTGTAGTTTTCTTTTTTTGTGGTGTCTTTGTCTAATTTTGGGATCAGGGTGATAGTGGCTTCGTAAAAAGTGTTTGGGAGTCTTCCCTCCTTCTGGATTTTTTGGAAGAGCTTGAGGAGAATTGGTGATAATTCTTTTTTGAACGCTTTGTAAAATTCACCTGTAAAGCCATCTGGTCCAGGGCTTTTGTTTGTTGGGAGACTGTTGATTACTGATTCAATTTCCGTGGTGGTAATCAGTCTATTCAGGTTTTCTGTTTCTTCTTGAGTTAGCCTTGGAAGGTTGTACGCCTCTAGAAAATTGTCCATTTCTTCCAAATTGTCAAATTTGTTGGCATATAGTTGCTCATAGTAACTTCTTAAAACTCTTTGTATTTCTGCAGTGTCCGTTGTCACTTCTCCTCTTTCGTTTCTGATTTTATTAATTTGGGTCCTCTCTCTCTTTTTTTTAATGAGTCTGGCTAATGGTTTGTCGATTTTGTTTATCTTCTCTAAGAACCAACTCTTGGATTCATTGATCTTTTGTATTGTTTTTCTGGTTTCTATTTCATTTAATTCTGCTCTGATCTTTATTATCTCCTTCCTTGTGTTCCCTTTGGGCTTATTTTGCTGTTCTTTTTCCAGATCCCTTAAATGTGAAGATAAACTGTTGATTAGTGATGTTTCTTGTTTCTTTAGGTAGGCCTGCAAAGCTATGAATTTCCCTCTTAGGACTGCTTTCGCGGCATCCCAAAGATTTTGGGTCGTCGTGTTTTCATTTTCATTTATCTCGAAATATCTTTTGATTTCTTCCTTGATCTCCTGCTTGACCCATTCATTATTTAGTAATAAGTTATTCAGCCTCCATGAATTGGTGTGTCTTCCCGTTTTTTTCCTGTAGTTCATTTCTAATTTCATAGCATTGTGATCAGAGAAGACAATTGGTATGATTTCAATTTTCTTAAATTTATCAAGACTTGATTTGTGGCCTAACATATGATCTATCTTGGAAAATGTTCCATGTGCGCTTGAGAAGAAGGTGTATTTTGCAGCGTTGGGGTGAAATGTTCTGAAAATATCGATTAAATCCAAGTGGTCCAATGTATCATTTAAGGCTGTTGTTTCCATATTGATTTTCTGTCTGGAAGACCTGTCCCTTGTGGTCAGAGGTGTGTTGAAGTCCCCGACTATAATAGTGTTACTGTTGATCTCTGCCTTTATGTCAGTCAAATACCTTACTTTCAACAGTAGATAGATCACCCAGACAGAAAACCAATAAACATCGGATGTAAACTACATGTTCTATCAGGTGAATCTAACAAACATTTATACAATATTCCATCCAACAATGGAAGAATACACATTCTTCTCAAGTGTACATGAAGCATTTTCAAAGACAGATCATATGTTAGACCACAAAACAAGTCTTAACAACATTAAGAAGGCTGAAATTATATCAAGCATATTTTCAGACCACAATGGTATGAAACTAGAATTCAATTACAAGAGGAAACTGGAAAATTCACAAACATGTGGAAATTACACAACATGCTCCTGAACAAGCAAAAGGTCAAAGGAGAAATCAAAAGGAAAATAAAAGAGTATCTTGAGACAATAAAAATGGAAATGCAATGTACTAAAACTTATAGGATGCAACAAAAGCAGTTCTAGGAGGGAAGTTAATAGCAATAACAGTGTACATTAAGAAAAAAGAAAAATCTCAAATAAACAACCTAACTTTATACCTCAAGTAACTAGAGAAAATGAAAATAAATGAAATAAAGATTATAAAGACGGTAGAGAAGATCAATGAAACTACAAGCCAGTTTTTTGAAAGGATAAACAAAATTGACAAATCTTTAGCTAGACTAAGTAGAAAATCCATCAATACACCACATCAACAAAATGAAGGATATAAATTGTATGATCATATCAGTGGATGCAGAAAAAGCATTTGACAATATTCAATATCCTTTCATGATAAAAACTCTAAACAAATTGGGTATAGAAGGAACATAATAAATGCCTCAACATAATAAAGGCTACATATGAGAAGCTCACAGCTATCATCACACTAAACAGTGAAAAGCTGAATGTTTTTTCCTCTGAAATCAGGAACAAGACAAGGATGCCCACTCTCATCACTTCTACATAGTACTGGAATTTCTAGACAGAGCAATTAGTCAAGAAAAACAAAAGGCATCCAAATCAGAAGTGAACAAGCAAATTATTTGTTTGCAGATGACACAATCTAATTTGTAGAAAACCTAAACACTCCAACAAAAAACTGTTAAGAACTAATAAACAAATTCAGGAAAGCTGAAGGACACAAAATCAATATATAAAAATCAGTTGTGTTTCTACACAGTTACAAAGAACTGTTGGAAGGAGAAATTAGAAAAACAGTCCCTCTACAATAGCATCAAAATAAAATACTTAGGAATAAATTTAACCACGGAGGTGAAAGATATATATGCTGAAAATTATAAGACACTGATGAAAGAAATTGAAGAAGACACAAATAAAAGGAAAGATATTAAGTGTGCATGGAAAGGAAAAACTAATATTGCTAAAATGCCAATACCACTGATTGCATTCTACAGGTTCAATGCAAACTAAGAAAATTCCAATGACATTTTCACAGAAATAGGAAAACCAATACTAAAATTAGCATGGAACTACAAAGTACCCCAGATAACCAAAGCAATCTTGAGAAAGAAGAGCAAAACTGAAAGCATCACACTTCCTGATTTCAAACTATATTGCAAAGCTAAAATAATCAAATAGTATGGTAAAAGACAGACACATAGATCAATGAAACAGAAGAGCCTAAACATAAACCCATGCACGTATACCTAATTAATTTTTAATAAAGATGCCAAGAATAGACGATGAAATAAGAATAGGCTCTTCAGTTAATGGTGTTGAAAAAAACTGAATATCCACATACAAAATAATAAAAGTGGATGACTATCTTGCAACAAAACAAAAATCAACTTAAAATGGATTAAACATGCGATGACGTCATAAAAATTGTGGAGTGAGGTGAGCCTCTTGAAATCTCCCCTGGAATTTACAACAAATTGAACAACTGTAACTCCACAAAGGACTCCCTGCGCAGCAGACAGGCAAGATGAAGAGGAGCACTACTGAAATCATCTAAAGGTGGGCAAATTGTGCAAGTGGGGGAGGAGGAATGGGAGGACGCAGACCTAGCTTGGTGCTCCAAGCTTGCTGCATTCCCAAACTACCGCAGCTGCATGAGAGGGAAGAACTCAGACTGCTAGGGCTCCACTTATGGCCCACAGGGCTGAGGGGAAAGCATATAACATGGATGAACCCAACACTCATGGCAGAGATTTCAGAGCAAAGACTGAGGGAAGAAGGCTGAAAACAGTGGTTTACGCCCTCACTGCCGAGCAGAGAACGGAAGCCTTAGGCACTGAGCCTAGCTGCCCCGTTCCTACCCTCCCAGAGCTCGCCACACCCCCACCTGCCCACTGCTAGAAGTGGAACAGTAGCAGTGTCAGATCAAAAAAACAGAATATTTGCAGTTATGAGAACTGTGGTCCACAGACATGGACTCACAGCCCAACTAGTTCCAGCAAAGGGGAGGGAGCCGTGGAAGCAGGACTGGCTGTGGTGGTGGTCACGGCCATAGCTCTGGGCCCAACCTACCCCTGTCCCCACCTAGCTGGGCAGATCCCTGCAGGAGTAAACAGAGCTGCTGAAACACATAGGCTCTAAATCTGGTGCAGGAAGAGCTTTGGAACTTCAGAAGCTCCCCACATACCCCCAAGGAGGTGGCACCCAATGACCCAGGTGAACTGTTCACAGAGGAGAAGCCCACGTTCCAGAGAATCCCCCCATTGTGTAAGAAGCCAGAAAAGTGCAGAGAAAATATAACACTACAATGTGAGAGAGAATAAAAGGCTGCAGTCGGAGATAAAATAAAGCATCCTACCAACACCTAATGGAAAACAAAAGAAAGACCTCTTTCTATCAACCTGTTGCAGAACCCACTCCTGTAGATGTCTAGGAAGAGAAATAATAAATCACTACTAGCCATGAATAACCAAGGTAACAAGACAGCTCAGAAAGAAAAAGTCTCCAGAAAATGAACTTAAAGACATGGAAATATGTGACTCCAAGATTGCAGTTCTTAAAAAACTCAACGAGATGCAAGAAAACACAGACAAGCAATTCAATGAACTCAGAAACACAATCAAAGAACAACATGAATATTTTAACAAAGACATTGAAATTTTAAAATAGAACCAAATAGAATTTCTGGAGATTAAGAACTCAATAAAAGAAATGGAGAATGAAATAGCCAGCTTAGGTAGTAGAGTTGACCAGATAGAGAAAAGAATTAGTGACATTGAAGACAGAAATCTGGAAATGACACGGATGGAAGAAGAAAGAGACGTGAGACTTAAAAGAAATGAAAGAATTCTATAAGAACTTTCTAACTCCATCAGAAAGAGCAATATAAGAATAAAGGACATACCAGAAGGAGACCAAAGAGAGAAGGGAACAGAGAGTATATTCAAACAAATAGTCAACGAGAACTTCCCAAACTTGTGGAAAGAACTGGATCCTCAAATCCAAGAAGCAAATAGAACAGCTAATTACCTCAACCAAAACAGACCTTCTTGCAAAGCACATTGTATTGAAGCTGTCAAAAAGTAACCACAAAGAAAGAATCCTCAAGGCAGCCAGGGAAAAGAAGATGGTAACCTACAAAGGAAAGCCCATTGGATTATCATCAGATTTTTCACCTCAAACTCTACAAGCCAGGTGGGAGTGAAATCAAATATTCAAACTATTGAAAAAGAGAAATTATGAGCCAAGAATAATATATCCAGCAAAGATATCCTTTAGATATGAAGGAGAAATAAAGACCTTTCCAGACATACAGAAGCTGAGAGAATTTATTAACATACAACCTGCACTACAAGAAATACTGAAGGAGGCTATTCGACCAACATAAATAGGGATGATTTGTGATAACCAAAACATAAAAGGGTGGAGAGTAAAGGCCTGAACCGAAATATGGGAATGGAGAAAGTAAGCATGCTGAAGAAAATGGAATACTCTAAATATCGAACTTTCTTTTACATAAACCTAATGGTAACCACCCCCCAAAAAAATCCAGAACTGAAATATATAATGTAATAAAAGAAGAAACAAAGGGGAAAATCATAGAATACCACCACACAGATATTAATAGACAACAACAAAAAGCCAAAGAAACAATAGAGACACAGTCTTACCAGAAAACCAAAGATAGAATGATAGGAAATCCTCACATATCAATAATCACCCTAAATGTAAATGGACTGAACTCACCAATAAAAAGGCACAGAGTAACAGACTGGATCAAAAATCTGTTACAGAGTAACAGATTGGATCAAAAAACTAAACCCAACCATATGCTGCCTCCAAAAGACACATCTCAGATACAAGGACAAACATAGACTCAAAGTGAAAGGGTGGAAATTGACACTCCAAGCAAATGGTATCCAGAGAAAATCAGGTGTAGCCATACTGATATCAGATGAAACAGACTTCAGGATAAAATAACAAGAGACAAAGATGGACATTTCATAATGATAAAGGGGACTATACAACAAGAAGACATAACAGTCATCAATATTTATGCCCCCAATCCGGGAGCACCGAAATATACCAAGCAACTACTAACAGAACTAAAGGGAGAAATTGACCAAAACATAATTATATCAAATTGACCAAAACATAAATACATCATTGAGAGCTATGGATAGATCATCCAAACAGAAAATAAATAAATAAATAGCAGCCCTAAATGACACATTAGACGAAATGGACATAATTAACCTTTATAGAGCACTTCATCCTAGAACATCAGACTATACATTTTTTTCTAGAGTACATGGAACATTCTTAAGGATAGACCATATATTGGGACATAAAACTAGCCTCAGCAAATTTAAGAAGATTGAAATCATACCAAGGATATTCTCTGATCACAAAACTTTGAAATTAGATATCAACTGCAAATAGAAAGCAGGAAAAACCACAAATATGTGGAAATTAAACAACATTCTTTTAAAGAATGACAAGGTCAAAGAAGAAATAAGAGGAGAGATCAAAAGATACATAGAAACAAATGAGAATGAAAATACATCCTACCAAAATTTTTGGGATGCAGCGAAAGCAGTTTTAAGAGGGAAATTTATATCATTACAGGCCTATCTCAAGAAAAAAAAGAAAAATCCCAGAAAAATAACCTCACGCTACACCTTAAAAAACTAGAAAAAGAAGAACAAACCAAACCCAAGGTCAGCAGAAGAAAGGAAATAAAAAAAATCAGAGCAGAACTAAATGAAAAAGAGAACAAAAAGACAATAGAAAAAATGAATGTGACAAAGAGCTGGTTCTTTGAAAAGATTAATAAAATTGACAAACCCATGGCTAGACTCACTAAGAGAAAAAGAGAAAAGACACTAATAAACAAAATCAGAAACGAAAGAGGGGAAGTTATCACGGATGCCACAGAAATACAAAGTATCATCCAAGAATACTATGAAGGACTATATAGCACCAAATTCAGTAACCTAGAAGAAATCGACAAGTTCTTAGAAATATATAGCCTTTCTAGGCTGAATCATGAAGAATTGGAAAATCTAAATAGACTGATCACCAGTAAATTAATCAGTCATCTGAAAGCTTCCCAAAAGCAAAAGTCCGGGACCAGGTGGCTTCACTAGTGAATTCTACCAAACCTTCAAAGAGGATCTAATACCAATCCTGCTCAAACTCTTCCAAAATATTGAAGAAGAGAGTACTCCCTAACTCATTTTATGAAGCCAACATTACCCTGAAACCAAAACCTGATAAGGATAACACAAAAAAAGAAAACTATAGACCAATATCTCTGATGAATACAGATGCAAAAATCCTAAATAAAATTCTAGCAAATCGAATGCAATAATGCATTAAAAAGTTTATTCATCACGATCAAGTGGGGTTCATCCCAGGGGCACAAGGATGGTTCAACATATGCAAATTCATCAATGTGATATGTCACATAAACAAAATAAAGGACAAAAATCATATGATTATATCAATTGATGCAGAAAAACCATTTGACAAGATACAACATCCATTTATGATTAAAACACTTAATAAAATCGGTATGGAAAGAAAATAACATCATAAAGGCCATATATGACAAACCCTCAACTAATATCATAATTAATGGTGAAAAACTGAAGCCCTTTGCTCTACGTTCAGGAACATGACAGGGATGTCCCCTATCACCTCTGCTTTTCAACATAGTGTTGTAAGTCTTCGCCAGAGCAATCAGGCAGGAGAAAGCAATAAAAGGCATCCAAATTTGGAATGAAGAAGTTAAATTGTCACTCTTTGCAGATGACATGATGCTATATATAGAAAACCCTAAAGACTCCACCTAAAAGCTATTAATCAACGAATACAGTCAAGTTGCCAACTAAAAAATCAATGTACAAAAGTCCACTGCATTCCTATATACCAACAATGAAATCTCAGAAAAAGAAATGAAGAAAAAAACAACACAACAATTCCTTCTGAAATTGCAAAAAGAATAAAATACCTAGGAATAAACTTAACCAAGGATGTGAAAGACTTATATGCTGAAAACTGTAAGACATTTTTAAAAGAAACTGAAGAAGACACAAAGAAATGTAAAGACATTCCGTGCTCATAGATGGGAAGAATCAACATAGTTAAAATGCCCATATTACCCAAAGCAATATACAGATTTAATGCAATCCCCATCAAAATCCCAATGGCATTTTTTAAAGAAACAGAACAAAAAATCATCAGATTTGTAAGGAATCACAAAAGACCCCGAATAGCCAAAATAATCCTAAGAAAAAAGAACAATGCTGGAGGTATCACACTCCTTGACTTTAGCTTGTATTATAGGGCAACAATAATCAAAATAGCATGGTATTGGCAGAAAAACAAACACAGAGACCAATGGAATAGACGTGAGAACACCGAAATAAACCCACATAAATATGGGCAGATGATTTTTGACAAAGAAGCAAAAAACATACATGGAGAAAAGACAGCCTCTTCAATAAATGGTGCTGGGAGAATTGGAAAGTCATGCACAAAAGAATGAAACTGGACTGCTATCTGTTACCATGTACCAAAATTAATTCAAAATGGATCAAAGACCTAAGCATAAGACCTGAAACAATAAACTGCATAGAAGAAAACATAGATACTAAACTTACGGACCTTGGGTTCAACATTTTATGAATTTGACTCCAAAGGCAAGGGAAGTAAAAGCTAAAATAAATGAAAGGGACTATATCAAACTTAAAAGCTTCTGCACAGCAAAAGAAACCATCGACAACATAAAGAGGCAACCAACTGAATGGGAGAAGATTTTTGCAAACAGCACCTCTGATAAGGGGCTAATATCCAAAATATACAAGGAACTCATACAACTCAACAATAAAAAACCCAAACAACCCAACTGAAAAATGGGCAGAGGACCTGAAGAGACATTTCTCCAAAGAGGACATACAAATGGCAAATAAACATATGAAAAAATGCTCAACATCACTAGTCATCAGAGAAATGCAAATAAAAACCACAATGAGATATTACCTCACCCCAGTTAGAATGGCTGTCATCAACAAGACAAATAGTAACAAGTGTTGGAGAGGCTGTGGAGAAAAAGGAACCCTCATACACTGTTGGTGGGAATGCAGATTGGTGCAGCCAGTATGGAAGGCAGTGTGGAGGTTCCTCAAAAAATTAAGAATAGAATTACCACATGACCCAGCAATCCCTCTTCTGGGTATCTACCCAAAAAATCTGAAAACATTTATCCGTAAAGATATATGTGCTCCAATGTTCATTGTAGCTGTATTTATGGTGGCCAAGACATGGAAAGAACCAAAATGTCCTTCGATAGATGAATGGATAAAGAAGTTGTGGTATATATACACAATGGAATATTATTCAGTGGTAAGAAAAGATGAAATAGTACCATTTGTGACAACATGGATGGATCTTATGATTACAATGCTAAGGAAATAAGTCAGACAGAAACAGTAGAGAACCATATGATTTCACTGATATGTGCTATATAAAACTGAAAACAACAAAAGAACAAGACAAACAAATGAAGAAACAAAAATTCATAGACACAGACAATAGTTTAGGGGTTACCAGAGTGTAAGTAGGGAGGGGGGCGTGGGGCTCTAGAAGAGGGTAAACGCGGTCTAATATATGGTGATGGAAAGAAAACTGACTCTGGGTGGTGAACACACAATGTGAGATATAGATAATGTATTACAGAATTGTATACCTGAAATCTATGTAACTTTACCAACAATTGTTATTAATTTAAAAAATGGATTAAATACTTGAACACAAGATCTAAAACCACACTCTTAAAAGAAATCATAGGGGGTAGGTTCCTTGTCATTAGTTTCACTATCTCAAAGAGATATTTGTACTCCCATGTTTGTTGCACAATTATTCACAATAACCAAGATATTAAAGCAACCTAAAAGTGTGTTGACAGATGAATGGATTAAGAAAATGTGATGTGATGTGTGTGTGTGTGTGTGTGTGTGTGTGTGTGTGTGTTATTTAGCCTTTAAAAAGAAGGAAATCCTGCCACTTGCAACAAAATGGATGAACCCGGAGGACATTATGCTAAGTGAAGTAATCTGGATAGAGAAAGTTAAATACTGTGTGATATCACTTATATGTGGAAAGAAGGAAGGAAGGAAGGAAGGAAGGAAGGAAGGAAAAAAGGAAGGAAAAAAGGAAAAACAAAGAAGGAAGGAAAGAAGGAAGGAAGGAAAGAAAGGGAAGAAAAAGAAATGGACTAAGCATGCTACATAAATTTATACTTATCAAGATAATATCAGAATAAAAACACAGATCTTCCCAATTATCAGACTAAAGAAAAAAAGAAAAAGATAACATTGTAAAAGGGTTTTTAAAACTTGATAAAGCGTAATACAGTAGTAAAACATGGATACTTAACATTTAAAAAAAAATCTCAACTCAAAAGACTGCATTAGGTTTAATAGGCAAACTCAAGGGGCATCTCACTAAAGTCAGGAATAAGAGGGATAATCACCGTCATGACTACTGTTCAGCATATTATTAAATTCAAACTACACTAAAATACCTATCAAATTGCCAAAACAATACAAGGTTGCCAATATACTGTTGTCAATGCCTTGGGGAAATGGGTGTTCTCAAAAACCGCCAATGCAAATTGCTACGCAGCGTATACTTGGAGTCTTAGCAATACTGTTCAAAACCATAACGGTATATACCCTTTGACCCCATCATTCCACTCCTCCACACCTATACACGCAGTTATTCATTGCACCATGTTTGAAATAGCTAAATATTGCAAACAATCTACGAGTTCAACAATAGAGAATTGGTTAGATAGTTAATGGTATACCCAAATAACAGTCAGATGTACAATGAGGAAAAAGGCAGAAATTACTGATCCAAGGAAAAGCGGGCAGTGAATTCCAGGCATGAACTGGAACAAATGTTTCCAAGGAGAGATGAAGACGTCAAGGTCTTTTTTCCTCATACCCAAGCTGACCCTTCTCAGAAAACTGACCAAGAGTAAGGGAATCATGCTCACTATGTTTTCCTGAATATTCTAAATAATGCATCAAGCTAATTTGTTTTTGGAGATGGTGATAAAACTGGAGAGAATGTCAGGGACTCCGAGGAGGAGGATGGGACTTAATAAAACATAAAGGAAGAGAAGAGAAAATAAAGATTTATGGAGGACCTATGATGTTCCAACGCATTTTTAGGCATTTTTAAAATTAACGATTTCCTTTTAATCTTCCCAACACCTAGTGAGTAGTATGCTGGAGCTGGCTTGCTTTGGCTGGAAGAGCCAACTGTTAAATTTTCAGGAATTTTATAAAATTTAATTTGTTAAACACAGCCATTATTTAAAATTAAATTATTTTTAAAATAATGGTAATAAATACTCAAAACTCATCATTTCCCAATTATTTTACTACACTTTACTATTATCTATGCTCTTAAGGTTATTTATATCTTATATATACATATATTACTTTTACTATTACACCTAATATATATGTTACAGATAATATTACATCTATTATTATATACAGAGGGTGCCAAAAAACGTATACACATTTTAAGAAAGGAAAACTGTATTAAAATTGTAATACTCAATTTGTACTGATAACAAAAGATGAATACAAGTCACATTTGACTTCTGCAGTTACAAGAAGTGCTCAAAGTGGTTACCATCAGCGTCCAGACACTTCAGATTACGGCAAACTACTGCTTGATCAACGTTGACCAAAGTGTCCACTTGTATACATTTTTTTTTGGCACCCCGGTATATACAGTAAGGGAGGAAATACTTTATACTGGTGCTTTGATGTTATCTTGGTAGCTTGAAATCAGCCATGGTGGGAATATTTATACCTCGGAAATTAGGAAACACAACAACTCAGAGCATTTTACCCCCGTTCTCCTTTTTTGAAGGCTATTTGTTAAACCTTTACCAGCACACCTCCAGTCACACTTCTATGAAACAGAGCTTATTACCCCTAATTAAAGATGAGAAAACTAAGGCCCAAAGAGAAGTTATTTTTGAAAAAAATCGTGCAGTATATCTGATGTTATTTACTGTTCTTTTAAGGCAAAATATTATAAAGGTGATTTGATGAGAGTTTGAAGAAGGTTAAAACTTCTGGTTCAGAAGGTATATATTTGAAAACCCAAGATTAGGCCTGACACTTTCTTAGAGTCCCCTGGTCATCTTAGCATAAATCAAGTGCTCAATTAAAAATTTGCCTCCTGTGGCTTACAGATGTTTTGTTGTTTACTCTTAATGTGTATAAAATGTCATAATAATACCTTGTTTGACAGGAAGAGACTTTTTGTTCTCTCATTAAAACCTAACATAAGTAAAGTTAGGTTTTAATAAGCTTTGAAAGACTACCTAAACTCTAATGTTACAGGAATGTGTATTACATTAAGTATTGTTTTATTTTTTACGAAACAATGCAGTATGACTTGGAAATCTTTTGACTCTTTTAAAAATTTGCTATTGAACTGGTAGAGTTTAAAAAAATTGAAAAATATTTTGGAGTACATGAAATAATTCCAAGTAGTTAACAAAAATTCTACTTTTAAACTTCCCAGTATTCATGGGCCACTAGCAAGTGGGATAAGAAAGTTGTCTAAGAATTGAACACATCGATAAATATTTACTGACTGCCTCTTATCTATAAGGCACTTACTACATTCCCTCTCCCTTAAATATGTCATTTGTAACCAAAAATAAAAAAAGGTCAAAAGCGTATTTTCTAATTATAAAAGCAAAATGTGACAAATTGTGAAAAATCTGTAAAGCTTTACAAATCAAAACCAAAATAGTCTATACGCTTGCCACCCAAAGTTTACCACTGTTAACATTTTGGCAGGGTTCCTGTCAGAGAAAGAGAGAGAGAGCGACAGAGACAGAGAGACAAAGAGAGACAGAGAGACAGAGAAACACATGCCATCATTTTATTTTTGTGAGTTAAAAAGTGAGGACCACAGAGGTTAAGGGGGCTGGGGGGTAAGGGGGATGAGGGTAAGGGGGATCAAATATATGGTGATGGAAGGAGAACTGACTCTGGGTGGTGAACACACAATGGGATTTATAGATACAGAATTGTACACCTGAAATCTATGTAATTTTACTAACAATTGTCACCCCAATAAATTAAAACAAAAAAAAGTGAGGACCGCATATCTCCTCTACTTGCTATCCTCACTGGCTTGCTGTCACTGACGCCAGTAAGTCCAATAAGTCTAAATCATTCAGTATGATCTATAAAACCAATACTCGTCCTGATCCATACCTCTGGATCCTGCTCCATCCTTCATTGTACTTTACACTCGAACAGTACCTCTTTAAGTCCCCTCAAATACACTACAGCTTTGCAGAAGCTTTTCCTTCTGCCTGTGATATTAACCTGTTACCCACATGACGAATCCAGTCAGCTTTTAATGTCCCCTTTGAGCAGCAACACCTGCTGGCAGCCTTCCCTGATGCATTCAGATACTCCATCAGACACACCCCAAACTGTTATCCTCTCTGCTGTCGCTCTGCCACACACGGTACACAACTAAATTCTGCCATCACATTTATTACAGGGGATTGCAACTTGTTTGCTTCTACGTCTACCTCTTTTCAACTCCCAATTTCTAGCACTTAGCCACGGTCAGTATTAAAAATGATTAGAGCACTGAATCCAGGGTCGAACACTGTGTTAGAAGGTTAACCAGGCACCAAACGTTAATCTCCATAGCAAAGCAGAATCTATTTCTCTTTTTTGTCAGAAAATAATCTGTGCAGGGAAATCCCAGAGCAGACCGCTTGGTGTCATCCCTTCTGAGGTACAAGCTGACAAGTGACTTCAGAATATGGGCAATTTGGGGTAGTGAAAGATGGGCTGCCCTGTGTGTGCCTGCGAAACATCCCGAAAAGCATCCGAAGTGAGACAAATAGCTGAGGCCACAGAGCGTCCTGTGTCTCCCCTGACAACAGGTTGCTCCTGGCTATCAGTGTGGCTAACAGTAATAGCAGCAGGGGAAACGTAAGGGCCAGAGCTCAACTCCGGCCCTCCGCGGGCCACCTCCCACGACTCCAAAGCCCCAGACAAGGAGCAGCTGTTATCCATCCATCCCTCTACAGATGACAAGGGAGAAAGGGAGCCATTCCCAGTCTGGCTGTGTCATCTGGGTGGGCTATATGGTAGAAGTAGTGAGATTTCAATGAAACCAACTGACATTCCAATTTTTTTTTCCCTCCTAAAATAGTGTTCATCAAAGACAACTATTTCAGTGCTGGAAATACTGTCATCCTTCCCAAAGCCCCAAATGCCAATATGTGTCTAATGAGGCGAGAAGATGCTTGGTACTTCTCTGTGATGTGCCAAAGGAAAGTAAGACACAAGGGATTAAGTAAAAGCTACATATGTGCACACCCCAGGGCTGGCAGATGTTTCTTCACAGACAGCTTTACAGGATGCAGGGAGTTCTCGTGCAGTCTCTACTTCCAGGCATTGGGAATAAATTCTTAGATAAGTAGGTACTTAAATGTAGAATGTATAGCATACGAGGTTAGGCTGGGTTTCCGACTTTCATTTGTCACTTACTAGCCATGTGGCCTTTGGTAAAAACTATGGAGTTTTCTCTGAGTCACAGTTTGCTCCTATGTACAATGGGAAAAGGAATAATGGCCAATCATTTCTATTCATTCCAGATATTATGCCAGGTACTTTTACTTATGTCATCATATGTAATCCTCCTGAAACCTGATGATGGAGATGACATCAACTCCATTTTGCAAATGAGGTTCAGAGAGATTATGCGACTCCTCCAGTATCACACTGTGATGACCATGGAGGTGTACTGGTCACCTCTCCCTTCAAGAGAACCTACTGCCAGGAGGGTAGTTGGTGAACATCCTCCAGCTGCCATTCCTTCGAATCCACAGCAGCATTCATCACTGAGCCACACTCTCCCATAGGTGCTCCCATCCAATGATTGAGAATGATTCCACAAAGAAAAAAAGAGAGACGGAGATGGGGTCATCCCAGCCCCAAGCAGACACCGCTGACAGGCAATCTTTGCTCTGGGGATCCTCACTGCCTGGCTGAGATTTTCCTCAGAGACGCACTGAAGTCCGAGGCTCTTCTTACCCATTCCTCCTTCCTTCTTGATCTCCTTTCATAGGTATCGGACTTGCATCCAATCTGAAAGCTCTTCTTACCTACTCTGTTCTCTTCCCCCTTTATTCTTGGCATGTCCAATTCTATCTTGGCACCTTGGAAGACCAAAAATGACACACATGTAGTAAACACGATTCACTGAATCAGGTCCTAAGAGGGTTCAGTGAGAGCAGGAATAGAATAATGAGATAATGCTTGTGAAAATTCCCAGGACACTGCTGGCATGGAGGCCAGAAGTTCACAACCCTTGGTACACCGGAACCATTTTTGCTATGTTTTCAAAATACATAGTCGGTATCCATCTCAGATCTATTACAAGCGCTGGTGAAGGGTCATAATATTTTTAAAATAATTTACCAGAGTGAAATTCACAAAACATAAAATATTTTAAAGAAAACAATTCAGTGTCATTTAGTATCTTCACATTGTTAGCTGTGGGTTTTTCAAAAATGCTTTTTATCTTGTCCAGAAGGCCACATCTTTTTGTAAAGCACTGCAAAAAAACTGATGGAGGAGATCATTAAGTATCTATTAAATTGAAAATAATAAGTGGTTTACCCTATCTGCTGATATGCTTTGGCATGGAGATGCTGAGTATAAAATGTAATGTAGGAAAAAACAAGCAAAAAGAAACAGGCTGTTCTGAACACACTAATGGTGACTCTGGGAGCCAGCACCATGATATGAAGAAAAGAGCAGAGGTTTTCATGGCAGACCAACTCTGGGTTGGAATGCCAGAGCTCTGCTATGATTCAGGCTGTATAACATTGAGAGATACGCATAATTTCTTTGCAACTGTTTTCTTATCTGCAAAGTAGAGATAATATCACCCTGGCAGGGATTTGTTATGATTACATGTAAAGGACTGCACGAGGTATATAATAGTTGCTGAATAAACACTAGTTCCCTTTGCTAAGCTTATCCTTACCATATTTGCAGGGCTCAGGGAAAGAGAACAAAATGAGGCCTAATTACCAAATATCTGCTTATTTGAAAATTACAAATCAAGGTAAAGATGGTACTCCCTTTACCCTCTCGGTTTCTTAATTTAATTTTCAAAAATTATTGAGTATTAATTCATGCGAGGTACAACGTTTCACTTAGATTAAGATGTCAATCATGGAACTCCAGATAAGAATGGAGGAAAACCAGGAATATCTACAACACTTCTTCCAATCTTCTAATTGAAATAATAACACACACCAAAAAATATGCAAAGTTCCTGTAGCACTGAAACGTAGAAGTATTAGACAATAGCCAAAATCATATTTAAAGGTAAAACATCAGAGCCATTCATTTTGTAAACATTTACGCATCACCTACTACTATTTGCTAGATTCTGAGCCAGAAATAAAATAAGAATGTCTGCTATTACAATTACTATTTAATAAATTCTAGAAGTTCTCCCTAATAAAATAAGGAGGGAAGATCAAATTACTATTTGCACCTTTGCATGGAAGCATTCCTTGGCCACCCCATTTAAAGTTTCGAAGCACCCCACAACTTATTTGTTATCTCCCTCCTCTGCTTAATTTTCCTCCATAGTACCTACTACCTTTTAACATATTATTTACTTCATATGGTTATTTATTTTGTTTATTTAATTCTTCCCATTAAAATGTTAACACCATAAGAATTTTCCAATGTATAAATATAACACAATCATTCATCCATTCTTCACATTAAGGACGTTAGGGCGGTACCAGTGGTGCCAAAAAAAGATACACACATGACTTGTATTCATCTTTTGTTAACAGTATATATTGAGTATTACAATTTTAATACAGTTTTTTCCTTTCTTAAAATGTCTATACATTTTGTTGGCACACTCTGTATATACATCATCACCATTATAAACAATAAACATGCTTATATGTGTCTTCTGCACGTGTGCGAGTTTCTCTGTAGTATACACCGTCAATTCTGATTATTTGCTGTTGTGTTCTGTAAAGTCCCTGAGAACACGGACTTAGCAGATACTGAACCAATGGGCCGAAGGGAAATATAGGGTTAGGTCTCTGCCAGCCTCTGATCACAACTTTTTTGTCAACCAACCAATAAACAACCTTGTTTTACGTATGTTTCTGTTTAAAGACACCGTGTTTAAGATATGCTGTTGCTTCCTTCACATTGAACCTACAACCAACAGCACTGTAACTCGGGCCTGAATGACCCTTACGCTTTCCTCTGTAGGCCCATCACAGCCTCCTTGAATTTAGGAACAATAGGCAGCATTTCAGCACTATACTTGAGGGCCATTCTAAACAGGGAAATCACCAACAAAAAGCACAAAAACGCAGAAAACAGCGTACATCGACCATGACCACGAAAAGGACCCTTGTTTGCAGTACAAGAGCAATGCAAGAAGGCAGACCGTCACCTTGTTCGACCTCAGCTAGGACTGAGCACACCGAGTGACTCAAATTTTTTGCCACTCTGCACATGTCTGCAAGTGACTGTGAGAGCATCATGAATGTTGATTTGACGGTTACAAATTTTAGCAAGTAAACAAACATGCAAATATGGAATCCATGAGCAATGAGAATTAATGACACTTAAGTAGTATTCCTGGATATTAAGGCATAGCCATCTTCAAATTTATTAGATATTGGCACAATTTTGTGCAAAATGGTTGTATTTTACCTATTTCCATCCTAAGTTTCACTCCATCTAAGTGTTTCCACGTCCTTACCAACCCTGGGTGGTATTACTATTTTTATATTCAATCAATCCAAGATACATAAGATGGCAATTATGATTGGTTGATTTCCTTTGGATTTACCAGATTACTAAGTGAAAAAGAACCCCTTTATATGCCCCATCATTTATGAACTGCCTGCTGATGCTCTATGTACATTTTCCTATTGTTTGCTGATTGGTTTGTCTTGGCTATCCTTGGACATTTACTTCAACACATAAATTTTAGAATAAGTTTCCCCGGTTTTATGAAAAAAGATGTTGGAAAATTTATTAGAATTGCATCAATTTTATAGATTCTTTGAGGAGAATGAACATTATTAAAAGATTTTTTACGTGTTTCAGAGATGTTTTGTGGTTTTCTCTGTAACAATACTGTACAGTTGGGAGTTAAAATTATTTCTAGGCATTGTGTAGCTTTTGTCTTATTATAATTTATATGTTAAGGCATAACATTTTTTAATTGATTACTGTTGGTATAGGATTCACTACTGAAAATTTACCCCTAGTTTTATTGAGATATAATTGACATAAACACTGCATTAGTTTAAAGTATACAACCTAATAATTTGATATATGTATGTATTGCAAAATTATCACTACAATAAGTTTAATTAACATCCATCACTACACACTTTTAAGTTTTTTTGTGTGTGATGAGAACTTTTAAAATCTACTCTCCTAGCAACTTTCAAATATACCATAGTGTTGTTAACTACGGTCGCCATGCTGTATCGATCCACAGAACTTATTTATTTTATAACTAAAAGTTTGTACCTTTTGACCATCTTCTCCCATTTCCTCCACCACCACCACCCCCCAAACTCCACCTCTGGCAACCACTAATCTGTTCTGTTTCTATGAGTTTAGTTCTTTTAGTGAGATCATACAGTATTTGTCTTTCTCTGTCTGACTTATTTAACTTGGCATAAAGCCCTCAAGGTCCAGCGATATTGTCGTAAGTGGCAGGATTTCCTTCTTTTTATGGCTGACAAATATTTCAATGCAATATTCCCTAGCATTGATCAAATTCCCATGAAATTGCAAAATCCCGTTTAACCAAAACATTCTTGAAAATTTGCCATTGCAGTTAGATGTATATATATAATCATGTTGTGTAATTGCCTTTTATTCATAGTTGGTTAAGAGGTTTCCTTTGTTTTATTTATTTTTTATCTTAAGTGTTACATCGCACCCAATGCTTTTTCTAGTGGAATTGCGTATCAGTTTGATTTTTCGTTTGTTTGTTTTTTGGTGTGTGTGTGCCTCCTATGTTTCTCTCAGCTGCCTCCTCCTTTTCTCTCTTGGTTGGTACTCCAGCCTGCCCCCAATCTCCCCTCTGCTTCTGGACTAGGATGAAATGCCACATGACAGGGCTTAGGATCTGGTTTCTTTCGCAGCTGTCCTGTTGCCACGGGTATATTAGGTCTCTATGGGATGACTCTTGATCAGTGGGAAACAAGAGTTCTGAGGGAATCAGACTGATAAACTTTCCCTCCTGTTGCCCCTCTCTGAACTGCTTCATGTTCTCTCCTCCTGCAAACCTCCTGAAGACGTTTCCATGAGCTGAGGGATTGTGCCTGAATGTCTTTGTAATGTGTTTCGAAGTTGTGGCCAGCACAGCAACACAATTCCTTCACATCTTTCCTTGTCTGACATTACCTATAATATGTTCCTGACTCTCACAGCTGAGACTTGTACCTCTCAAAGTGTCAACATAGTAACCTGTGCCCCAGGCTCTGCTTTCCAGCACATCCATCCTAGAGTACTCAGAATAAAATACAGTGTATCTACTAAGACAATGTTAACATTTTTCTCTTTTAATTTCTTTCAGATATTAACATGGTGCTGTATATTGATGCATAGACTGATGTAGTACTATCCATCATCCCCAAGATACATTCTTCTTGGTTATGATGTACTTTATTTTTTTATTTTTATTTTTTGGTTATGATGTACTTTTAAAATACTGGATTTGATATGCTGGTATTTTATTTAGGAATTATTCATTAATGAGTCTAAGAGAGATTTGTCTATAATTTCAGTACTAAGGTAACACTTGTTTATAAAACGAGTTTGGTGGCTTTTTTCTTCTTGTGTTCTCTGAACTAAGCATGCATGAGACGGGGATTACCAGTTCATTGAGATTTAATGAAACTTGTGTTCAAATTTTATTGGCCTAATGTATTTCTTAGGATTGATGGGAGCATATTTTTAACTACGAAGTCTATTTCTTTAATGGATATTGGCTTACTGAGGTTTTCTGTCTCCATCAGTCAATAAAATGTTAAGTATTAAAATAGTTTGCATAAAAAATGTAGTTTTAAATTTATGGAACAGCAAAGCATGCTCATACTCTATGATTCAGTACAATTCTACTTTAATGCAGTTTTTCTACTGAAATTATCATAAATGTCCACAAAATTTATACGTAGGGATGGAAGTTCAAAATGGCATTTATTATAATGGCAATAATTTTGGGAAAATATAAATATCTAAAATATTGAAATTGTTTTAAACACTGTGTTATATGCACACAATACAATACCATATAGCCAGTGAAAGTTATGTTCTTGGAGAATATTTAGAAATTAGAAGAAATTACTTCAGGTTGGCAGGTGACAAAAGGCTATATATTCTATTGCTACTTAATTGTGTTTGCAAACGGGGTGGGGGGGGGAGAGAGAGAGAGAGAGAGAGAGAGAGAGAGAGAGAGAGAGAGAGAGAGGGAGAGAGAGAGAAGAGAGGAGAAAGAGGAAGAGAAGGAGGAAGGGAAGTTAACAGAATATCAGGATATATCCTAATGTTTTAACCTTGTTATACTCTTCATTAAATTTTATATATTTTATCCTGAACATGATGATACTTTTGTCATCAGGAAGAAAACATGTTATAAAATAGTTTTAAAAGTCACTCTTGTTTTCTATAGCCACTGATCTGGGATGGGGTGTGAGATCATCCTGCAGGCAAGGCTCTCTCTCCTAGGTCAATGCCATGTCCTACTTACACTGAATCGGGATGCACAATAACCCCACACTGGCACTCAGTAAGCCACTGCTCTCATCTGTAACTGCTATCACAGCATGTCCCCACTAGAGCCCTTCTCTTGTCAGAATGCATCTAGGCCATCCTCCAAAGCAACCCTTTCCAAAGCATAATAATGTCTCCATGCCTGTCAGCCTGATCCTGGGACACATATACTAGCTTCTTGAATTGACTCATGTGGATTTCAAAAAAGAGAAGTCTCTACCGTGTACAATAGCATGTCCTGCATTCCATGCAACATCAGGTGCACAGGAAGGAGACCCTTATTGTAAAATGAGCTACAGAAGAGCATGCACAGAGCCTTTGGTTATCACTATTGTTATCAAACCACTGAATAGGAAATCATTTGATCTGGGGAATGTGCAGATGTAACAGAAAAGGCATGTATTTAAAATTTTTAAGTTCTGCTTTAAGCCTTTCGAGGCAAGCAAAACTCAAATGGACAAATAAATAAGCCACCCCAAGTGGCAAAGCTCTTTCTGACCTCATGCCTTCCAACTCCCTCACTTAGGTATCCATTCACCTGGTATTGGTTAGGGTCCTGCTCACTGCGGGAGCCATTGTGGAGGATCAAAGATTTGTTGCATGCAGCCCCCATCTTCAAGGAGCTTATTCTAGGAGACTTTTGAAATCAAATGATTCTACTGCATCTCCTGTGCCAGAAGGTAGATGAGCCAGAGAACAGTTAGAGATAAAGTTGAGATGCAGAAATTGCAAAGCAAGAGGGTTGGACGTTTTAGCCTATCTACATGGATGTGGAAGCTTCTAAACACCTCCCTTTGGGTCAGAGGGAGAAAGATGTGAGCTAGGGAGGGGCAACAGTTGTTGAAGAAGGGAAAGAATACCTTAGAGTTTGATAGACAACAACACGGGCACAATAAGCAAATAATGAGACTTCAAAAATAGAATATATGATGTCTCAGAGCATGAGAAAGACTAGCAGAGTCCTGGCAGTGTGATTTCATAAGAATGATAACAAGAGAAAACTATACAGAGTGAATTCTAGGTTCCAGGCACTCTGTTAAGCATCTGAAATGCTTTATCTCATGTAATCCTCACTGCAACTCTATGAAGCAGGTATAGATGAGCAATAAGTTTTAACTCGGAGACAAAGTGATTTCCCCAGTTCTTGCCCTTAGCAATGCAGCCAGTATTTGAATCCAGGCAGACTGACTAGAAACCCATGTTCTATAGACCACACCAGTGGTTCTCAGTGTGGTCCGTAGGCCAGCTGCATCAGCATCACTTGGGATCTTCCTAGAAATGCAACTTTCCAGGTCCCTTTGCCAGACCTGCTGATTCAGAAATGGGGCTCTGGCCCAGGAAGCTGATTTAGCAAGCCCTCCAGGGGATTCTGATGCACTTGATGCTTTGAGAACCACTGCTCTATCCCAGACTCTTTGAAATCAGAGATCTGGAGTGAAATTCTAGCTCTCTGATTTATCAGCTAGGTGACCTTAGGCCACTTATGTACCTTTCTAAGCTTCAGTTCTCCTATACACAAAATGGAGTTAATAATAAGTACTGCAGTCCCAATCCTGGAGGGTTTTATAATGAATAAAATGAGATAAATGCCAGCAAAATGTCTAGAGCAGTAAAGTCTCCATAAATGTCACCTGCAGCCCAAGTTTCCTGGCCATAGGTTGTGTGTGAATCAGTCAACAGTCCTCTGACCGAAACCAAAAGGCCAAGGAGTTAGCAAAGAAGATTGGAGGGATTGAGGTAACAAATCCAGAGGTCCACAGGAACCAGTCATTACTGGGCACCGAAGACATCACGAACATCAACCAATAGAGAAATGACTCAGTGAAACCTTGTAACTTAATCCAGGCAGCAGGGAGGCCTGGTGGGTGAGTGAACCGGCAGGCTGTTTTTAATCAAAAGCCCACAAGAGAAAAATCACAAACTCAAACACTGTCCTTTCAGAAGATTATCCATCACCGAGGCCAACATGCCTGAGCAGAACAGTATTCGAGGTGGCACCAAAGCACAACCCCCAGCTTCCTAAACACTCTCGTTCAAGGACCGCTGTGGAGCTGTCCAACACACCCTCAGACTATGGAAATGGGGAAACTGAAATACCCAATTAAGAAAAACAAGCGTCTCTCCTCTACCCAGTCTAGCTTACTTGTGTAACTGCTTATAACACCAAAGCGTGACAGTGCTTCTGAAAAAAAAAAAAAAGGGAAGGTTACAAAGAATGTTTTCCACTCTCAGATGCAATTTAGGGTGATAGCCTTTTGCTTCCCTTTATCACACCCCCTCCCCCGCATGCAAAGCCACCTAAATGTCATATAGTGCCCTGAATTACAATGGCCATGAGCTGTGAATACGAATATCTAACAGAACCTTCTTTCTTTTGCATGACGAACCCCATTATTTTAAGAAATACATCTTCTGGAGACTAAAACCCAAATTCAAGTGGTATGTCATACTATATGGTGCTTCTAAAGATACAGGTCATTAAAATGATTCAAAAACAGCCTTGAAAATAAAAGCATTGTGAGCCTGACAATACCCTGTATGAGGCATATGAGTCACACACACACACAGATTTTTATGTTATAAATATATAGCACAATATATAATCATATTACTTCAAAAAACCCTATTGCTTTGAAAATGCTGATATCTCCTGACGATGTTTATTTTTATGCAATCTTTGATTTACTTTCCAATCCACAGAGTTGACTTCAATTTAGTCACATTATCATAATCTATATCAGAAAAAGCAACGTAGCTTATCATAGCTGGTTAAAACTTTAGAGATGGACAAGACAACCTCAGAGTGACGTCAGAGGAAACAGAGGCCCAGAAATGTTACTGTAAGTCCACAGAGGTAGGTAGTTAGGGGCACAACTAGAAATAAACTCTTCATCACTTGCATCTTCACCCAGGGTACTTTGTCCCATATGAACACACTTTTGCAGAGAGAGAACCGAAAACAAAAACCAAACAAACAAAAAAGACAACCTTTAAGAGTAACTATGACTCATTGAATAATTTCGTTGGTTTATTTAAGGAATCATTTCGCAGTGCTACATTAGAATTTAAACTTCCTTACATCCCGAAGGACTGGATTTCAGTAGCTCCTTTAGGACCCTAGGCAAGTAACTTAATCACTTAATCTGAGCCTTAGTTTCATCACTGGTTAAATGGCAGCAATTCTATTTAACTCAGTGTTGCTGCAAGGAGTAAACACATGTGATATTGCCTGACCCAGAAACTCATTCAAAGTAGTGCACGGCAAATATGCATTATCATCAGGCCAAAGGAAATGGAGTTGGGCGTACACAGTGAGCATGCTGAATTATAGCTTTTCCAAAACTTGAAAGGTTAGCTAGGATCTCTGGCTGAAAGGAAACAGTCATTAAAATATGTATTCAATGCAAATCAACAAACAACAAGTGCTGGGGAAGATGTGGAGAAAAGGGATCCCTTGTGCACTGTTGGTGGGACTGCAGATTGGTGTAGCCACTATGGAAATCAGTATGGAGGTATCTCAAAAAACTGGAAATGGAACTACCTTATGACCCAGCAATTCCACTCTTAGGTATCTATCCAGAGAAATCCAAAAGGCTAATTCAAAAAAATTTATGCACCCCTATGTTTATCGCAGCGCTATTCACAATAGCCAGGACATGGAAACAACCGAAATGCCTATCGGTAGATGACCGGATTAAGAAACTGTGGTACATTTATTACAATGGAGTATTACTTGGCCATAAAGAAGAATGAAATCTTACCACTTGCAACGATATGGATGGAGCTAGAGAATATTATGCTAAATGAAATAAGTCAGACGGAGAAAGACAAATACCATATGATCTCACTTATATGTGGAATCTAAAGAATAGAGTAAATGAACAGGCTAATCAGAAACAAAAAAGAAACTGAGGGTTGCTAGATGGGAGGGGGTGGGGATGAGGGAGAAGGTGAGGGGATTAGAAAGCACAATAGGTAACCACAAGGTTGCCACAAGGATACGAAAGACAGTTTGGGGAATATAATCAATAATGTTGTAAAGATGTTGTAGGGTATCCAATGGATACTTGCCTTATTAGGGAGTCCACTTCATGGATGGTGTAGATGCCTGACCACTGCAGTGTACACCTGAAGCTGAATAATAATGAATGTCAACTATAATTGAATATATATATAGTCACAGGATGTGGAGTACAGCCTAAGGAATCAAGTGAGTCAGTGGAATTGTAACAGCTATATACTATGTCAGAGGAGTAGTAGATTTGGGGAGAGGGGTTATCACTTTGTGAGGGGTATACATGTCTAACAATTACATTGTTTTGTACATCTGAGACTAATAAAAAATATATATATGCATTCAATGTATCATCCTATCACAAGCAAGCATGTCAGGTTTTTCCAAAAGTATCCTCCCACCCCTTTTCTGTTGTCTGTCCCTGACTCTCAAGATCGAAATCTAGAAGACTGAAGGCAGAACATGTAGGATTGAAGGGGGCTTATGGGCCTTCATTACAATCCTCAAAACATGACCTTAATGAAAGACCAGGAA
This sequence comes from Rhinolophus ferrumequinum, assembly GCF_004115265.2. Lineage (NCBI taxonomy): Eukaryota > Metazoa > Chordata > Mammalia > Chiroptera > Rhinolophidae > Rhinolophus > Rhinolophus ferrumequinum. The sequence goes on from NC_046300.1 coordinate 32,712,520, forward strand.
GTAAAAAAGTAGAGACCATGGAGATGACATCAGCAAGAGTCACACAAACTAAACATCTCTAAATAGTTTTCCATTTACTTCCCTCCCTTCTCCCTTTTCCTTACCCAGACCCAGGTAAGCCACTGCATACACCTCACCAATCCAATCATTCTATTTACAATTAACTTATCTTTAACTTATCTCCGTTCTGACCTGCCAAATCTAGATTGTCTCCTGCATTAGTCATTCATTCATTCACTAACCAAAGATGCCTCTTAAATTCTAGGCCAGGTAGGGAGTACTAACCTGGGGGGACATGGCTCATTGAAGAATATGCTTGGCCCCTGGGAAGGTCCTTATTCTGGTTCTCACTGAATAGGTCTCCCGGCTTCCCTTCTCACCACTTAATCTGTCCTCTAGGAAAGGCCACTGCTAGCTTCCTACTCAAAACAAACACACAAAAAAGCACTGAACTTCTTGAAAGTCTCAGAATTCCATGCGTATGCAAATGTCCTTGCCTTTGCTATCCCCCTTCGGCAAGCTCTATGTGGTCTTCCTCCACAGTTCCTGGATCACAGCTCAGCTCCCCAAACCCTTTGAATTTCCTAAGTGTTGAGAGTGATAAAAAGTGTCTTTTGTTTTGTTAGTGAGGACACTTTTGGAAAGCATGTTAGGATGAAGGGGTGGCTGACAGTGGAGCCAACCATCTGACTAGAGGGTTGGGACTTCTGGTCCCACCGCCTGACCTCCAGGGACGGGGAGAGGGGATGGAGATTGAGTTCCATCACCAATAGAAATGGTTTAACCAATCATGGCTCTATGGTGAAACCTCCATGAAAAACCCCCAAAAGCAATGGGGTTAGAGAACACGTAAAAATGTGGGGGGAGAACGGAGTGACATTCCTGCAGAAGGCATAGGAGCTCCCAGCCCTTTGCCCAGGCCTTGCCCAATGCACCTCTTCCATTTCACTCTTCCTGAGTTTTGTCCTTTCACAATAAACCGGTGATCTAGGAAATAAAATGTTTCTCTGAGTTCTGTGAGCCACTCTAGAACATGAATTAAACCCAAGGAAGGACGGGTTCATGGAAACCTCTGATTTATAGCCAGTCTGTCAGAAGAACAAGTGACAACCTTGGCTTGTGACTTGTGTCTGAAGTGGAGGGAGGGGCCACTCTAGATAGACTCAACCTGGGGAATCTGGTGCTGTCTCCAAGTAGATGGTATCAGAATTGAGTTGAATTCTCAGACATCCTGCTAGTACCTAGGAATTGTTTGTTAGTGTGGGGAAGCCCAATATACACACTAAGATTTAGGCCCAGGAACACCCTTTACTCACAGTCACGGCTCAAAGGCCTGCCTTTTCCTTAGCTCCCATAGCAAGTTGCTCATGCTTCCATTATGGTTATTCTCACAATACATTATGGATAGTTGTTTCTTTTATTTCATCCATTAGACTAAGGGCCTCTCAAGATAAAAATTTTTTTTATTTTTTTTTTAAGATAAAAATTTTTTATCTTAATTTCTATTTCCCCAGTGCCCATCCAACAAGTGCTTGGTGCTTAGCAGGTGCTCAGTCAAGGGTAGATGATGAGACATCTTTCTCTTTCCCTTGGAATTTGTTACATGTTTCAACCACTCCAACCGCCTACTCTGACAGTTATAATCAGGTCACTGCTTTATTTTCACTCAGTGTGTGATTTTCTCTCAGCTCCTCTGGGTCCAATTCTCATGCTATGAACAACAACACAACAAAATGTGCTCAGATGCCCCAAAGAAAAATATAGACCATCCTTTTGAGTGACAGCCATACAAGGAAGAGCATGTATTAGAATTATATCTCAAATATTCCCTCCTTCTCTTTCCATTCATTCATTCAACAATATTTATTGAGCACCTAATGTGTAGAAGGTCCTGTTCTAGAAACTTCAAACATTTATAATTGAATATTTTATCTAAATCATGGGACCTAAGGATACGCTTGTGGTGGGGAATGCATCGATGGAACCATTGAAACTAAAAAATTTACAGATGTATAAATACATATTCCCAACAGAGAGAACAGTTCTCAGCAGATTCTCAAAAGAGTTTCTCAGTCAAAAAAAAAAAAATTGAAGACCATTGTTCTAAACTCTACTTGGAACAATACATATTTACACTTGAAAAAGTTACAAGACAGTTATTTGCATATAAAAGGAATCTTTCTTCTTTTATAAAACACCTTTTTCAAACTTCAAGAGATGCAGCATGTATTAATTTACAAGTGGACTCTTTAAGTGTCTATAAGTCTTTTTTAAAAGGATGTCTCTTTTTTCCTAGAGTATAATAATCTCTACCAGGATACTGGTAGCTGTGTTTTCATTTTTTTCTTTCTCCTCCCAGACCAAGAACAGTGCCCTGAACACATTGGTGACTTTACAACTGACAATATTCTCGAGTCCACCTCAGAGCATAAGTCTAAGAGGGAGCAAAAAGTGCCTCATCAAGATAAAAGGGACCTCAAAATACAAATACAGATATTAAATTCTCCTCACATCATTTTACCCCTTCAAGTTCTTAAATGACATGAATAATAAGCTTGATAAGAATCATGTAAAAAAAAGCATGCCCTTTGGAATCAGACTTAAGGATCTGGGTACCAGGCTCTCCTCTCCAGTTATTAGCTGTGACCACGCTCAACTGGCTTGATCTTAACGGGCCTGTTTTCTACCTAAAAAATGGATTAGAATTCAGTGAGACATGCCTCGCAGAGTGTCTGCTCCGTAATAGATGCTTGTGGTCCTACTTGGTGCTGCTCACCAAGGGCTTCTAGTTCTTCCTCCTTCCAGGCAACATTTCCCGCCCTCTTCAAACCGAAAGTCGTCACATGACTTGCTCTGGCCAGTGAAACGAAAATGGAAGTTATCTGTTTCACTCTGAATGAAGTTGTAAGAATCAGTATGTGAGCTGCCATTTCCCTTTTCCAAGGCTCCAGGGGTAGTGGAAGCACACGTTGGGGTGATACGTCTGTTACCACGTGTCTCTGAGGAACTTTAGTGAACGGAGACACACACCAACCTAAGTTGGACCTAGCAAGAGATAAACTTATATTAAGTCACTGATATTTGGGCCTTGTTACCGTGGCATAATCCAGTACAGTTTGACCAAATTCTGTGCTTAATAAATATTAATTCCTTTTCTTGATTAAGCCTCATTAGCTGCACATTTCTTGTTGCATTTTGTTCTTAGAAATTAGTCTAATCAAAAAGTTTACTCTCGCATAAATAAAACGTTTAAGTTTGTTTTCTTGATGGAACATCTGGACAAGTAGCATATAATTTATTACGTTTCTTAAAATTAAACTTTCATTTGAAGAAAATGTGAGGTTACGAGGATGATCATCTTTCCCCATGCTGCACTTTCTAGGTTATCGGGCAGTGCTGCTCGTTACTGCTTTCTCCATTTCTAGAAATCAGAATCCACCCAGAATTCAACAGCTTCACATTAGAGTTAGTTATCTGTCCAGATCACTTATCACAGAACTGTAAAGTTAAGGTTGTATGTGTTAGTATATGTGTGTATAAGGGTGGCTGGAGGGTTGTTGTTACATCCCATTATTAATATGGATATAGGATGAATGGAAATCATCAATTTGAGAGAGTAAGAGCATTTCCCCAATTTTCTATGGCTGCTTAACAAACTGTACCAAAGTGCAGTGGGTTAAAACAACAAGCATTTTATTGCATCTTAGGGGTTTTCAGGTCAAGACTTTGGGGAGGGCCCTGCTGGGTGAGTCTTCTGTTCCATGTGGCACAGATGACGCCATTCAGTGGTGTTTATCTGGTGGCTAGTCTGGTCTAGAGTCTAAGATGGTTTCACTCACATGCCTGGCCCTTGGTGGGAATAGCTGGAAGGCAGGGGCTCATCTCATAGTCAAAAGGTAGCTGGGTTTCTTACATGATAAATCAAGATTCCCAGAAAGTGTCCCAAGGCAGAAATCTGCAACGCTTCTTAGGACCTAGTTTTGGAAGTCCTAAAACAGCACTTCTACTGAAATGTATTGGTCAAAAAAAAGATCAATTAGGCTATATTCAATTCGCTGATATGGAGGGCAATTAGATTCTATGTCTCAATGGGAAAAATAGCAAAGTACTTGTAATCGTCTTTATGACACCATAAAATAGCAACCTTTGACTGTTTCTCTGATTCCTTAAGATATCATTGGATCCAACAACCCCAGTCACTACATTAAGCTTTGATGAGCAAACAGTAATTCCCTTACAAATTTAAATGCCTTCCTTTTAGCCCCAGAGGGTTATCTGCATTTATTTATAAAAACCCTACTGTGCTAGGTATTTCCTTGCTCTCCCCCAACCCCAATGCACTCTCCAACCTGTACTCCCTTGCTATGTTCCCTGGAAGTCTAATCTGTATGGGCTGCATCAGTGGTTCCCTTGCCCTCTGGTTTATCCTTGGATGCACTGGCAAGGGAGTAAAGGGCAAGAGGAGAGTGAAAAACGGTACTACTGACCAGCTACCTCCCCTCTGGAGCACTGTGGTTGGTCATGTTCCTCTAGCCGAGCTGAGGTCACAGCTCCTGTCAGGCATCCTCCTCTAGAATGATAGATATTTTCTTTAATTCCAATAACCCCTCTTATTCGTGTCCCTTTAGACCTAGGCATGACAGCAGCTTCAAGATAAATCAAAATAAAATACATTCAGGCTTTATTAAAACAATTCAAAATTAAATCTATTTGAGGCCTCTTTGAGGTCAGTGTTAAGTAAAAGTATATTCTTAGATTAAGTTTTCTCTTTAAACATCAAAATATTTTTTATGAGAAATCAATGAGGAAATTACTATTGAATTTACTTCTCTAATTGACCCTATGTCCAAAAGCACCAACAAAAAGTTGATCATCAACAGACTAGATGATATGAAATATTTCCTCAGTTAGACTACAGACCTGAAATATTTTAACAAGTAATCCCCAAATTTCAGTTTGACTGATTCAGTTGACCTTCCCCAACATTTCTGCAGCACTGTCTGCTGAGCACATGATGAAACCACTTACTTACCTCTCTTCTACTAGCCTGTGGACCCCTCATGGTCCAGGTGCACTCTTATTTGCCTTTGTGCCCCCTTCATTTAGCTCTGTGCTGGCACTTGGTAGATATGCAATGTTTGTGGAATAAATGGATAGACATAGAATGGATGATGGACACAGAATGGACACAGAATGGATGGCAAAGCTCATATGAGTATAGTTAAGAAAAGAAAATGCTCATGACAAGCGAAGGTCAGAATTGGAATGAATGAAACTTCTTATCTTCCTACCCTAAAGGAAAAAAAATAAAATCCAGAACAAAAAGAAATGCTTAGACTCTCAGAGGACAATAAACATGGTTCTCTCACTTCTTTGAAAGCCCAATGAAAAGACCAAGAGTTATACACCCACACTTCCTCGGCACACAAAGATCTCACTGCTATCAACAAGTATTCACTCCAGGATGACAAAAAAAAAAAATAGTCTCTGGAGGTCTCTGCCTGGTGAATTCCCCAAGTTCAGTTGGCCAACTGCAAGCCTCATCATAGCATTTAGAATAATCAGTTTCTTTGTTTGAAGTAAAGTAAGTACACAGAACTGGAACCAACACCCATCCCCAGTGGCCTTTGGTTCTCTTTTAAATAAATAGATGGCATTACGGGGGACACAGAATACTGGTCTTTCCTGTTGGAATTCCATAGGAGAAACATTGCCCCCACAGGAAGCTGTTGCTGTCATAGAACAAAGGACACTCTCACCTCTGAGAAGAACCCTCTAACAGGGTCAAAGGGCCAAGATGTCATTGCTATACCTCAGACCAGGACCTAGAAAAGGATGATAAGGCAGAGGCGAATGGTACAGAGGACTCACACCATGAACCGTTTTACTTTTCAAGTAGATCTGGACTGGGCCAGCGGTAACCTGAGTTCTAGTCCTACCTTTGTCTCTCCCTCCCCAGGTTACTTTGGGCAAGCCATTCATGTTTCTAGGGCTCTGTTTCCTCCTCCAAAAATGGGTTAGGCCAGGCCAGATGTTCTCGATGGACTCATCCCAGATCTGCCATTCTAAGATCGCAAACAAAGCCTAGCAACAAAGCACGAATATAATGAGTTTTTCTCTTAGTTTTATTTCCCTCAACTCTCAGCTTTCTCATATACTTTATACAAAGAGAATGAAAGCATAACAAAGGTCTACAACTCAAAGGTTAAGTCTCACCTACTTCCCCATCCCATGTATACACACTTCATAACTCATCTCTTGGATCTAAAACTCCAGTTGGATATAATAGTGTGATTTAGCTTCAACTCTCCATGCACCTGGTGACTTGGAGAAAAGTCGTTTCATATTCCTTATTGGTGGTATCACAACTACCTTAAAAGCTACCAAAACCCGACTGTAGGGAAAAAAAAAAAGGCTGGAGATTCTCAGATGTGTTCAAGGAGGTTTTTAGATGATCTTGAAATAATTCCTGTGATTTCAAGTTCTACCCAGCCTCTGATGTATGAACCTTATTATTTTTCTTCTTCTCCCCAGGGCTCATCTAAGCATAGGATGAAAAAAATGTCAATTTTTCCCCCACCAAGAATTCAATGTAATAATATTAGAAATAAGTAGTGATGACGAGGATGATATCTGACATTTATGTAGTCCCTAGGATGAACTAGGCATGATTTTACATATACTAATGCATTTATTCTTCAGTACAACTCTAAATGATAGAGACTATTATCATCCCTCCTGGCAGACAAGGAAGCTGAGGATCAAAAAGTTTAAGTAATTTTCCCAGGGTCTCTCAGACAGTAAGTGGCATAGCTGGGATTCAAACCCTGACTGTTTGATTCCAGAGCCAATGCTTTCAACCCATTATATTGAAAGACCTCTCCCCAGAGGGGAATCTATTCCAAAGAAACGTGGACGGAATGATTTAAATAGTGTTAACAGTGGGAAAATGAGGGAGAATCTTTATCTCTAAGGTCAATTTAATCTCTATATCTATTTGATAAGGCAGCAAAAGCACTTATCTTGTCAAAAGAAATTGGTTCACGGAACATAGCATTGATTTTTTTGCCCTAAGAATTCAGCACAGATTAGCAAGGTGCCAAGCCACATAATGTGCATTCTCTGGGCTCTTTACCCAAACTACAGGGCTAGACGAATGGCTTTAAATCACCATGGCAACCAGAGGCAGTGGTGATGCCCCCATGTAAACAGACAGGAGAAGAAGGGCTGTCATTAAAATCCTGTTTGTGGTAGAAAGGGGGTATTTGGAGAGAATCTGCCCTGTGGAAGATCTTTCACTTCAGAAAGCAAAACATTCTTGCTTTTGTCAGAACTATTTGTGCTCAGATCTTCTTAATATAGCTTTTTGTTCCCTCTTGCAGAAGTTGAAGAGAGATCTTATCTTCTGCTTCCCTTCACAGCTGTACATTGTAAAATCTATTATGTACATATATGTTTCCATATTTGTGTGTGTATGCCCACATTTATACATATCTGTGCATGTGTGTTTATACACATATGTAGTAAATGTGCATGCCTATGATACATAATGTGCACACTCACACACATCTAACACACACGTACACATATATACTGACTTCCCAACATCTTACCATGGCACTCTCAGCTCATGACTGTGACATGAACTGTTCGTCTGGAAGCAGACTCAACTGAGAAAAGGCACCAAGACACATCTCTCCACCGCCTCTAATGAGAGAAAGGCCAACTAACTCAGTGCTCTGATTCATTCAAGTCACCACTGGCAGAAAAAGTCTCCGCTTGCTTGCTCCTCTCATCCCCATGCTGTCAGCAGGGCCAGGCCTGTCTGCCCACTGTTTCCCTTGTCCCCTCAGCCTGTTCAAAAGGGCTGCAAGAGAGAGAGAGAGAGAGACAGAGAACCACCATTTTTTTCCCCCAGAGTTATATCATTTATTTTTGGCAGTGCTTTGGAAACCATCATCAAATTGAGAGTGTGGACTCAGAGAAGTTGGTGAAATCTCTTCTGCAAGAGAGAACTGCCTGTCAAATTTTAACTCAGTTCGGGAGATTGAATGAGATGGTGTTTCAGTGTCCCTTTCAACTCTGCATCTACAAGTCAAGAGATCCAAGTCAAGGTCATGAGGAGAAACAATAAACAGCAGGAGAGTCATAGACAAAAGCACTGTACAGGTTTCCGTGGCGTAGTAGGAAAAACCCGGGGTGGGGAGTAGGAGGCTCTGCCTCTCACTGGAGAAAGTGACTCAGGCATATGAGACTGACTTTCCCTAGGTGGCCAGTCTCTCCATTTTGAGAATGAGGGGTTGGACACAATGATGATACTTCCTGGTCTCTCACACAGCTAACCGCCGGCTTCTAAACTATAACAAGCCTGGGTGCTGCTGGCTCCAACCTCTTCAGCACCCTCACCTCATATCCCGGGAAACCTACTCACATGGCTTCTGCAGGCTCTGAATTCCTACACTGCGGAAATAAACACCCTGACATCTACATCTATGGGGGGAAATGCAAGGCGACCCTGAGAAGAATGAGGTGGCTCTGTACCTGTCGATATCGTAAGGTACCTTGTAAAGGAAGGAAGTCAGGGCGCAGAACTGCATCATGTTCTTTGTGTTTCCGTGTGTGTATACAACTAATTATAAACATGTATCTGCATGGGGACACATTTATGTCTAGTACGTGTAGAATTTACCCAACAAATATATACCAAGTTATGAGAAAATGGCATATACATAAGTATAATCATTCCAGCAAGGCTTGTAACAGCCAAAATAAATGAATGCATAAATGAATGAAAGCACTGAAATGTCCATTGATAAGACACAAGTAAAATAGATTATGACTTATCCATGCGATGCAGCTGTGACACAGAATGAAGTAGACTTGTGAATGTTGACATAAAAAGACTTCTAAAGATACACTGTTAGGTGAAAAGAAAAGAAAAAACCTTAGTTGTCACTATTAGGCTTATTAAAAAAAAAAAAGGAATGCTCTCGCATTCTTTTCCCACTCCCCTCCCCTTTCCCATATAGCATTCAATCCTGGGACTATAGAAATACTCCAATTTATAGCAGAAAAGCTCTTTAAAGTTCAAACTATGCAGCGAAGCCTTGGAATTCTAAAGTCTTCCACCTAAATATTTATGCACTTATCATTTGTTCAGTTATTCAAAACCAGCACCTTAACTCATAAAGCGGTAGGCATGCTGAGGGCAAAGACAACTGCCACCCCTCAAAATCTGACTGATCATTCCTTGGATCGGAGAACAAAAACGAATGAAGTTACACAGGCATTTGCCCTGCATTCTTTTCCTTCATGTCTGAGGAGCCAAGGATGTCAAATACTCCAGGATGTCAGAGATACTGATATCAACATGGTTTTCCAGGAGGAAACAACAAAGCAGTTGCAGCCACACTCTCCATTGAAAACAAGAGCCACACAGAATCCTTGGGACCAGCTGATTTATATCAATGCCTTGTGAAATCTCCCTTGTGAAATTTCTCTGCCTTGTGAAAATCCCTGTGCCTTCAGGCCACAAATTACTGAATTTGGAAAATAAAAATGATGAGGCAGTTAAAGATACTAGGAAATATTATCTCATCTCTTTCTCCTTTAAGGTTTTATTTGCTCAAATCAGCATTATCTGTCACTTCAGCAGAAGCGTCTGGGGAAGAAAGCTGAAGTCAGGAATGTGGGCTGAGAGGAAGATTTATTTTCATAAGGCTTAATTTTTTTTTAATATACTATGACTATGGTTTACTTCTCTGATCTAAAAAATGTTTGGTTCATGTAAAAACAAGCAAACAAACAAAAACTCAATAACAACAACAGAAAACTTAGGTGAATAAAAGTCACCTAAGTCATTTTTTTCCTTTAAGATCAGCTTGTGTGTGGCAATTTGGGTCTGAGACTATAAGAGAAAGATGGTTTCCATTCATTTGTTTTTACTTTTAAGAATGCAGGAGGAAAAGTAGAAGAAGAAAAGTAAAAATAGGAAAGAAAGTCTCCCCCGGAGTTGTGTTCCTGAGATGAACATCGGAAAATTATGTCTTGCATCAGGCTGCACAATACCCAAGAGGAAAAGTAATTAAGGGAAGCTGGGGGTGGAGGGGAATTATACAAATGATCAAGGAAATTACTTCTGAGTTAGAGCCAAAGGAAATGACCTGGTTGTGTAATGGCTGGTGAAGGATTTGGCAACTGGCTTCTTAATATCTGAAAGGAATAAATATCCAACACTAAAAAATTAATACGTGATAAAGGAAAACCATTACCATTCTTGATAAACCCACTTTGGGTGAAACCGACTTCATTCTTTTCCCCAAAAGTCTTTGTAAAGATGTAAATGAAAATCAACTAATTCTGTCTGGCATCAAGATTCAATTATCCTGGAGTTAAAGGGGTGAAGTGAAGGAGACACAGCAAGAAGGGTACAAAGACCAGAGGACCTGACAAGAGCAGAGAACGGATGAAAAGTGCCACTTTCCCCACAGTCATATTTCAATTGTTTAATAAGTAGGCCAAGTCATGGGAAGAAATCTTTACCACACAGGTTGGTTATAATAATACGGCAGATAAAGTAATAATTAGCCATCACAACACCTTCTCCTTTCAGGGTTGTGAGAAGTAGCATAAGATAAGGACCTGAAACTAACATGGCATCCTATGAATCCTATGAATTCACGGGAGTGAATTCATATTTCACAATAAGTCACCCAAGGAAGAAACTACCTACCCTCCCAACCCACCACAGCTGCCCTCCAACTCTCGACCCCCTCCCGCACCCACCCCACGCACAGAAATCACTGCTATGCTATTTAGTTTTAGGCATCTCCTCTAGATGGTTCTTTAAAATATACGATCACTGAAAGCTCTGAAAACTTGCTACAAGTATACCTTTAACCTTCCTTTACCAATGTAACCTATGAGATAAATTATTTTACCACTAAGATTATCCATTCAGATCTCTAAACAGATGGGCCATTTTAAACTACTGAAAAGCAGTTTATAATACAATTTAATAAAAACATTTGCGAAGATAAAAATAAATTGTCACAGAGATAAGTTAATGAAAATACCAGAAATCATCAGGATTCAATCAATTTGCAGTTACTCATTACTCACCTTCTATGCACTGAACGCAAACATATGCAGATCCTTCAACTTGCAAAAAGAAAGTGTTAGATTTAGCAACTAAAGTCACATAAAAGGAGTAATTGGTTTCTCAAATGTCATTATTATAGGTTGAATTATTATTAACTTCTTCTATCCTTATGATTAGAGTTTACGGTTCAAGGAAGGTCATAACTTCAACTTTCATTTGTGTACTCCATATATACATATACTGAGTACATATAACTACAAATTGGCTTGTAATGAAACTATGTATATAATAGATTCATATGTTATATATTATATGAAACTACATAGAAATGTTCTGTCCATGTTACCCTTATGAATGCTCTGAAATTTATGCTTATGTTGAAGTTACACATAATGCTGATTTAAGCAAATAAAACCTTCTTAAAGAAGAAAAAGACGAGACAATTATTTCCTAGTATCTTTAATTGTCTCATCGTTCTGATTTTCCGAACCATTTCACCAAAATCTGTTCTAAAAATTGAAATTAGAAAATACTGTAAACACTATTATTAAATGATACTTTTGGTCAGCATTAGATTTTCTGATTAAAAACCACTAACCTATAAATATCTAAGTTTTCAAGTATTTGAGTTCAGGGTCTTGGGAATTAACTCTAGTTTATTGCACATTTGTCTAAATTTAAATTTAAAAAAAAAGATAGTCATTTTTTTCCCTAACAGTACGTCCATTTCTAAAATATATGTAATTTTGCATTGCAATTTAAAACACAGAGCCTGACAGAACTAATTTACATTTACATCATATTGAGACTGTTTCATTGCTAGAATGTCACATTGCATCTTTAAAATATATACATATTATGAATTCCTTACTCCTACAAGAAACGACTTATGTTGGATAACCTAATTTATAGAAAAAGAGCTCTTTAACGTTCAAAATATGCATCAAAGTCTTGGAATTCTAGTCTTCCACCTAAATATTTACGCAGTTAAAATTTGTTCAGTTTATTCAAAACCAGTACCTTATGGCTATGGACGAGTAGAACTTAACTCATAAAGCGGTAGGTATGCTGCGGGGCAAAGACAACTACCACCTCCCAAAATCTGACATGATCATTCTTTGGATTAGAGAACAAGGAAGAATGAAGTTACATAGGCATTTGCCCTGGATTCTTTTCCTTCATGTCTGAGGAGCCAAGGAAATCTTCCAGGATGGCAGAGATACTGATATCAACACGGTTTTCCAGGAGGAAGCTGAACAAAGCAGTTGCAGCCACACTCTCCACTGACAACAAGAGCCGCATAGAATCCTTGGAACGAGCTGATTTATACCAATGTGTCTACTGTGCCTCGTGAGAGTCCATGTGCCTTTGGGCCACAAATTACTGCAGTGCTGTGGGTACAGGAGAAAAGTGAGGTAATCCTCCAGCCCTGCAGGGAATTCAGGAATCCCGCCAAAAGCAATCCGAAGCACCTTGCTCTGGTGGCTGATGGAAGACAACGTGACTACTCCGACCTCAGCATCTGAGACAGCCCCTGTGCAAAGCACTGTTCCCTGAGCTCCTCAGCACAGCAAATTAACGAGGCAGGTCATTTTTCCCTTTCAGTGGAGACTTTGCTCCCTTCAGAGGCCACACAAATGGTAAATGACTGAGTCAAGACTCCACAAAAATCTCCTAAAAAAGCACATGTCATGATAAAGCACATGACAAATCTGTGCTTTATCATGAGTGGAATGGCTACAACAGCACTGTTTCCTGTCACTACAAGATGAAACTGCATAAGGGTTTCATGCATGAGTGTATGGGTGTGTGATACGAATCTACCAACAGCAGTACTGTTTGTGCAAACAGAAACAGATATGCCATGAGACAATTTGTGACTATCAGAGCTGCCACAAACCTTAGATGCCCTAAAGCTCCTTTGCCTATACTCTCCTGCCTCGCTCACAATAATCAATTAGTAAACAGACTTCTGGTACAGAAAACTTCTCCATATACATCTACCACTACTGAGTGTTTATCAAGCTACCATACATGTCAAGGCTTGTGCATGTCCCTTTGACAATGAACTATTTCTAAGCATGTCAGCCCAACTTCCAGCCACCACAACCTACATCTCTTTGCTTGAGGGCTTTCTCGGGTCATTAGATTCTGCTCTTATTGATAAGCTAATTCATAGAGACAGAAGTAAGAACAGTGGTTACCTCCGAGAGAGTATTGATTGGAAAGAGGTAGAAAGAAACCCTCGTGGGTGCTAGAAATGTTCTACATTTGATCTGGGAAGTGGTCACACCGGTAACACATTAGGTTTAGTATATTTTACCCATTTTACTATGTACTATTGTCTATATATACCTCAGTAATAAAGAAGTGGTACTAGTGGGGGAAATGCAGGCTCTGATTTAGTAGTTCTGTGTGAGTTCTGAGATTCTAGTTCGCTAACAAATTCCCAACAATGCTGATGCTGTTGTGGTCTGATCACATTTGAGTCTCAAAGCTCTAGTCAGGAGTGACTTACAAGTCAACTTGCTATAAATGTTTACCCATTGCCTATAATGTTCCCGGCACAGGGCTGGGCCCAGGCGCTGCTGCACATGAGGCCCAGGAAGAAGCCATAGGCATATACTGCCCTTGAAGAAGTCACAGTCTACTGAGGTCAAACAATGAGTATAACAAATTCATTCATCGATTAAAAATATCTCAGGGAGTGTCTGCCATGTGCTATAAGCAGGTGCCTGTTCCCTCTCCACCAATGTTTACAAATATTAGGCCACACATACACAAATATTTACCCATCCCGAATGATATAAGTATTACTATAAGAGCAGGGTGAAACTGAGTTGCTGACAGGTGGCCTGTGTAACTGGAGAGTGAGGAGTGATGGTTAGTGGTGAGCAATGAGTTTGCTAATCCAAGCAGAGGCCAGAGAAAGCATGGCCTAGGGAGCCACATTAAGGATTCTGGTCTTTATCATACGAGCAGTGGGAAGGGGCGGCTGGATGGCTCAGTTGGGTAGAGCGCGAGCTCTGCGCAACAGGGTTGCCAGTTTGATTCCCACATGGGCCAGTGAGCTGTGCCCTTTGTAACTAGATTGAAGACAACAACTTGAGCTGAGCTGCCGCTGAGCTTCCAGAGGGGCAGCCAGATTGCTCAGTTGGTTAGAGCGCCTGCTCTTAACTACAAGGTTGCTGGTTCGACTCCCACATGGGAGTGGAAAACAGTGACTGAACTCCGAGCTGAGCTCCACAACTAAGACTGAAGGACAACAACTTGACTTGAAGCTGATGGGTCCTGGGAAAAACATACTGTTCCCCAATAAAGAGCTGGAAATACAAAAAAAAAAAAAAAAAGCAGTGGGAAGATTTTGAGAGGTGTTAAACAAAGAGTGTGGCATAATCAAACTGCATTTTTAAAAAGATCACTCTAACTTCAGTGGGGAACCGATTAGATGGGGGCCAAAAAGAAGGCTAGTCTAACAGACCAAAGGAGAAACAATATTAGCATGGATGAGGGAAACAGCTGTAGAGATAGGGAGGAACATAGTTTACAGATATTTATATGGGAATATGGACAAGCCTTGATGATGAATTGACAATGGGGGTGTCAAAGATGACTCTGAGTCTTCTTCTTTGCAAAATTAAAAGTGGGAGTGTCATTCACAAAGGTGGGGGAACACTGTCTGTATTGTCTCCATCTTTTCACGCAAAGTCATTCTTTTCCAGTAAACACAGTTTACCAAATATAAGATATTTCCTAGAAATTAAGCCCATAAATTAAAAAACAAAAAGTTTGACAACAATGACATCTCTCTTGCAATGGTCAGCATGGTGCTTCTCCTATGATAAGCAGACTCAGACAACCATGGATCACTGTCAGGCCAGGCCCACTTACGTTTCATTGTAAATATTAAGGCCCCAAAGCTCAAAAATTGAATCCACATTATCCTTCTCTCTGTGCTTCCCTGCCTTCTTCCCTTTGGTGTTCAGAAGCCAGTAGTTGACTGCCATATATGGAGACACATACTTGGAAGATTGCTTGTAATTATGTGCTCTGCTGACATGCAGTGTGTTGAATTTACTTCTCAGAGCACTGTATTTTTTACATAGTAAAACAGTGGGATTTTCTCCAGTTTAATTGAGGTGCACTTGACAAATAATAAGTGTGTATATCTAAGGTATACAACATGCAAAAGTACATTCAAAACCCACCTGCCTGAACGCAAAAGGTGGCAGATGACTAACCTCACCTCTCAAAGACAAGCAGCTGACCTGGATACGTTGCTGCATATCTAGAGGAAATAAAACCTTTTGGTGGCTAAGTATCAAGATCAGATTCAATACCAAAATATGGGACTTCAGAATTGACTGGGGTCACTATAGGTCAACTAAAAGTCCTCAAAAATTACTCAGGCTTGTTTCAGGCACAAAATACTGCTCTGGAATATAGAACGCTGAGTTTTCATCAATCACTGTGGGTATATCACCAGAGGCTTTCGCTACAAATATCTTGAGCACTAACAATGGCCAAAACACAATGCAAGTTTGGGGAATCCATAAACCAATAGTCCTACCCTCATGGAACTGTAATCTACCAGGGAGAGAGACACAGGAAGACAAAAGATAATCCAGACAGAATACAATTAGTGCTAAAGAGAGAAAGGAGCAATTTTTGTGAAAGGTAGAGGAACGATATATTTTCTCTTATTGGGGAGACAGGAAATGTATCACAAAGACAGTAAAATTTGAGGTGGTGGTAGCGGAGAAATAAATAAAATTCCAACAGGCAGAGAAAGCCTGTCCAGCCTGAGACTATACCATGTCAAGAGCATCAAGAAGGAAAACTGCATTTAGATTTTTGACAACAGGTGGCAGTCTGGCATGAATGAATTTTGGTAACCCTGGAGCGGGCAGGATCAGAACGCAGCATGGAGAGTGTAGCATTGTGGGCTAAAGAGGCTGAAATGCAATGTATGGTTCTGGAAAGCCATGACAGATTCTGGAGCAGAAGAGTTATTGGACGATAGGAATAGCGCAAATAGTGGATTATTGTGAATTTTCACTCCAAGCCCATATTCTCCCCAGTTGAATTGTGATCCTCATGGTTTCACTGACAACTCTGCATATCAAAGAGACATTTAAAATCACAAATCTTCATTTATCATTTTTCACTTATCATACAAGCCACTATAGATGTATATGACCATATCTCCAAGAGTTAAAAATGTATCTATGTTCAAGCTTCTTAAAGAAAAAAACATAGTCAATTAA
Source organism: Rhinolophus ferrumequinum (assembly GCF_004115265.2). Classification (NCBI taxonomy): domain Eukaryota; kingdom Metazoa; phylum Chordata; class Mammalia; order Chiroptera; family Rhinolophidae; genus Rhinolophus; species Rhinolophus ferrumequinum. The sequence continues at coordinate 32,728,888 of NC_046300.1, forward strand.
GTTTTATTTTTGAAAGAATACTTTTAATATCTAAATTGTGATTGCACCTGCTATGGGGTTTTGTTTTGTTTTTTTCCCTAAAAATTTCTTGGTTTTGAAGGCTGAGTTGACTTTTGAATTCTAACCAATTTTTTAGTGACTAAGTCTAAATGGGCATCATTGAATAGAGGTAGAATAAACATTTTGTGTGTGAAATAAATGTTTTTTTAAGTTCTTTTTCTCTTGAACCCACCCCACCCCAGCGAACACAGTGACAATTGTACAAAGCTTTTCAAGGACATATTCAACGAAACATGTCATAGAAATGTTACTTGACTTTATAACAACATTTATGCAATTATAGAATGATGCAATTATAGAACGAATACGGAAAGAGCTGAGCTTCCTTACTTTCTTTGATCTCTTATAATAAAATAAATATCTGATTTGGAATTTATACTTCAAAAATGGATTAGAATAATCATTAATATCCCTTCCTCTTTCTGTCCCAGTATAATGTATTTGTCCGGCATAGCCACTGATAAATACAGAAAAGAAGGACAATGGAGGATATAGCACATTGTAAAGCTGGAAGAGGTCCCTTTGCAGGGGCTCTGGAAAGGTGTAAGCAATTGCATTACCATGTATTAAGGAAGTGGGTCCATATGCAAGTTCTTTTCTCTTTCGTGAGCAGAGCTAAAGTTCTAAAAGAAGAACACATTTGCTGTTTCCTTTGCTATGTGAAGCTAAGTAGACTGATAAATGCTACCCAGATTCAGGACCCCTTTAAAAGGGCACAGGAAAGGTGATTTTTATTTCATGCTCAGGATCCTTTTCAAAAAGCAAAAAATGGTCACAGAGAAATACTGTTAATTAGAGCTATTCAAGTGTGGGTTGCCCAAGCAGGAAACACGCCTGTTTTGTGTGCAGGAAGGGCAAGAGATGGCATGGCTTAGAGAGTGATAAGCTGAAGTTCTGGTGATCATTAGCATAACTTTGTGAAGTAGGGATTGCTGGGTAAACTCTGACATCCTAAAGTGTGGTGTGGCAGATACAAAACCCTTGGGTAGAGAATGAGCTCCAGAAAGGTTTCTAACCCACAGAGAAGATTCTCTTTTTGCAGTATAGTAATTATGAAAAAATGCATGAAGATATGTTAACAGGCGACGGGCCCTCACTTGACGATACCGCTTTTAGATTTGCTTTAATTATTGATTGAAATAATATTCCTAGCTTTGAAAGAAACAGTAAGGCACGCCTATTCAAATCATACTAATGATTGTTGCCCATGCAAAAATGCAAGAAAAAATAAATAAAAGGCATACAAATTAGAAAGAAATAACACTACCTATCCTCAGACAAAATGACGACCTACACAGAAAATCCCAAAAGTCTACAAAAAATTACTGAAATTCCTAGTGAGCTTAGCAAAGTGGCATGATACAAAAACAGTGTTCAAAAGTCAATAGCATGTCTATATACTAGCCATGGAATAGAAAATTAACATTTTTTAAAAGAACTATTTACAGTGGCACCAAAAAATGAAATCTAAATCTAAATGAAATCTAAATTTAGACGAAGGTCTCAATCTAGCAAGATATTCTGAAGATCTGTATGCTGAAAACTATGAAATATTAATAAGAAAAATCAAATAAGACCTAAATAAATGGAGGTATATATGTCCATTTTGAGGATTAGAAGACTTGATATTGTCATGTAGATTCAATCCAACACCAATCAAACTATCAGTAAGGTGAGTTTTGTGATTAAATTTTGAAAAGTATATCCTTACATAAGAAAAAGTAAAGACAACTCCAAGCTTCAAATGCAATAGAAATAGAGTTTGAAGCTCCTTGCTTCTCAAAGTATGGTTCGTGGAGAAGCAGAAGCAGCTGCACCATCTGGCAGCCACTCCAGACCTGCTGAACCAGAACCTGAATTTTTAACAAGATTCCCAGGCAATCCAATCTGTATACACATTAAAGGGGGAGAAGCAAACTTGTTTGTTAGTGTGATTTTCACTTTCCAGCCCTTCCCTAAACAAATCACTCTTATCCCATCTTTTTTCTTATTTAAGGAGATTAATTAAATTCTTTCAAACGTTTGTTTATTTCTTTGGAAGAGCCCCATATACTGAGCCCCCAAAGTCATCTTTAAGGGCTAAATAAGTTAAGCAAGTAATTAGCTTAATTAACACCTTCTCCTTCCAAAGGACCTAAACTTCTAGAGAGTAGCATATACTCTGGGGGGTGAATAAACAGATGAAAAACAAATCCTTTCTATAATGAAACTGTCCTTTGTAGCAAATGATTAATGTTAAAAAGAGAAGGGTTTTCACCAAAATCACATGCTGACAAATCATTTTTTTTTAATAAAAATATAAGTGCTTTATCCACCTTACTGTTAAACTTTTGTTCCTCCTTCACTACTACCTCACTGAGTAATTTCCTCTAAGGTAGTTTTTCTTTTATCTGTTCTCAAAGCAGAATACACACACACACAACCTGTTCTTTTGTGGGAGTTCCACACATGGCTATTTCATGGGTTGAGGCAGGTCTTAGGTATTTCTATAAAATAACCAATATTTTCTTTAAGTTTCTATGTGTCTTATTTCTAAATCTAGGACTCAAGCCATTCTCTTCATGGGTCTCTGAAAGCCACCTTTCCTTTCAAGATTCTGTAGAGGCCTTTGGTCTCCCGTGTAAAGGTCCTGTAGACTTCATTCAGGTTGAAAATGCTTCTCTACTTTCTTTCAGAAAGTCCATTCACAAAGCAGCAGAACAAACTATGGCACAATAGATCCTACTACCGGCACTTTCTTGGCCACTGCATAAGCAAGATGTCTCAAGGTGAGAGAAGATACCATAAAATGAGACCACTCTGGAAGGAAACCAGCCCGTCTTTGGAAAGTCCAAGAAGAACTTGTAAAATGAGGAAGCCAGTGAGAACCATTTATCCTGGGCCAACATTTAGCCAGGCAACTAACTGCTAGCCTCCTTTGTGGACCCATCCATTCCTGAGACATCATCCACACAAAGCATGTTGACTGCTTTTGGAACACTTACTATTTAACAGTCTCTTGAGTCCATCACCTCGACGTGGTCTCTAAGAGAATCTCAATTTCTCACGTCACAGACTATTTCTAACAAATGAACTGCCATTGTGGTATACTTCACAAGCAGGAACTCAGAATTTGTGATGTTTGCTTATGTAAAAGAAATATTACAGAGAAACATCATAGAAATGACTGGTCCTGTCACTGCCACAGGTATTACAGCTGGGACTCCACAACTCCTGCTGTTGAATTTGGGAGAAGTGTAATTCTTGTCCAATATCTGACATTCATTAGCATGCTCCATTTTTTTTTCTTTAATATGTTGTTGATCAAGCCAAACCTCAGCTTTCGTCCTTCTTGAAGTAATTGCCTGTGACTCATCCATTTGAACAGGACATCATAAAATGCTCTCTGTATTTTGAAGAAATTAAGTGCCTGATTTAATCCACATGTCTTCCTTTGGAATTTTAATTATTCATTTCTCCATGAGAGCAAAAGGTTGGATGCCTTGGGTTATTTATAGCTGGGGGATGGTAGCAGAACACTGAGAGTAGGAGGAGAAAGAAGAGAACCAGACGAGAAATTCCATTAAAAATAATGTGAACTCAGGCAGGAAAGCAGCAAGGCTGAAGATGAAAAAGTCAACAAGTAGGAGGGAAAGGAATTAGTACACATGGTGAAGGCAAAGAAAAATAAGAGCAAGAAGGAGAAGCTCAATAATGTCAGAGTGTAATGGGGAAATTAATAAAGGATGGGAGAGAGAGCCTAGCTGTGGGCATATAAGAAAATCCTCATACCAGCAGTGAGAGTTTTTAATGCTGTCTGGCACTTTAATCACTGCCTCTCAACTCAGCCATCATCTGCCTGCAGAGCCCAGATGTGATATGATCAGATTTGTCTGATGGGTTACGTCATAGAGCAGATTTCACAGGTTCATAGTTACTGTGGAATCCCCAGGCCCCTGGGATTGCATTGTCACACCCTATAAGGCAGGACCTGGTTTTTTAGTTACGAGGGGATAATGAAGGAATGGCCACATCTCTTTGGAAAAGTGTCTTCCTGTCCAGAAATGGAGAGTGAATTTCAGGAGGCCTGGAAAGTTTGCACCAGCATTTTTGAAACATGCCAAAATATGCAAAGCATCCGCTTCAAGAATTAGGGGGACCTATGTGTTGATGATGAGAATGACTGGGTTACATCAAAACTCTCACATGCAAATCATAATACACAGGAATAGATCTAGGGAGAAGTGCTGATACTAGCATTATTACTGGAAACACCTTCTTCTAGCTCAAGGATAATTAAGTCACTCTCTCTACCATAGTTTTGAGGTAACCTATTTTTATATAAAGGTCTCTAAATTCTAGCATTCCCTCCAACTGTCTAATTCACTTGCCTGAAAAAAAATGCTTCCTAGGACATGAAAAGTCTGGTTTTAACCAACAGTGGAAAGGGCAGACAACTCCAGAATGAAACTTTCAGACATTCTAACAGCCACTGTTATCCTAAACACAGAAACCAATTTTACATATCAGATTCTGCCCAGTCCCCATTGCCTAGACTCGTCCTCACACCTGAGTGTGCTTAAGGTTATCAGCAGCAACCGGCAAGGGAACTCCTGAAAAATATTAATTTTCCTCAGTCCTGGCCCTGCTATTTAGGAGCAATGTGACCTTAATCAAGTCCCTAAAATCCTTCATGCCTTATTTATCTTTATCTATACGAATAAAATGAAAGGGCTAGCCTAAAAGAGAGAAAAGATGCATATTTTATAGATAAGAAAACTGAAGGTTCAAGGACCCATTTCCACTACTAGCGGAACTAACACACTGACAATACGTTTGATTTTGAGCACAGAGCCAGAGGTTCTTTTATTACACACAATACGAAAAACATTTTTATAGGCAAGGGAAAGCCACTGTAGGTGGAGTGTTCAATATGGTCACAGGTCTGAAGATAAAAAGGTGAAGCTAATGACAATAAAGTGGCCATATTCTATAGGGACTTGAACGCTAGGTCGAGGAGATAACAAACATGATCTTACAAGCAGCATAAAGACAGAAGGTTTTTGAGGAGAGTGACATCATGAGAGTGTTGTTTCATAAAAAGCAACTTGCATTTATGGAGTAATAGTTATCAGTGACAGAAATAGGAACATTAGGAAAACAGCCAGCTTGGAAATGACAATGTGAGTTTGATTTGCTGCCTATTGAGTTTGAAAAGTGAGTAAGCCATACAGATAGACACTTTTTAGGAAATCTGAGATATTGAAAGCAGAGAAAAGGTCGTGCCTAGAAATATCGCTTTAGTAATCCCATGAGTATATGTCATTATGAAACTGAGAGAATAGCTAGACTTCTACTCAGTTAGGGTCCTAGTTGCAAGCAACAGAAGCCCATTCGAGGCTACTTAAAGAAATGCATTGGAAGGACTGGAGATCACAAAATTAAAGAACTTCCTCTCTCAACTTGGTTGGAAGGATTGTTAGACTGGAAACAGGATCCGTGCTCTTCTCCTGGCTTTTCGAGACAACTCATTACCTATGAAGCTTTGGTTAATTTATTGCTTGATGTTTCTTAGTTTCCTGGTCTTTATAAAATAGAAGATAGAACTAGATGCTACAGAAGATCTAGTTTAAGTCTGGTATTCTCAAATATTTCTATTTTCAATAACTATTTTCTGTGACCATGGCAAGGAATGTCCCAGGAAGAAATGTGAGCTGGGGAGAAAATATAATTAAAGGGCTTTTTCTGTAACGCATGGCAGTATGAGTGGGGATGCCCACTAGGCTTCTGAGCGCCATTTCAATAAATGAGTTGGCATTTCTAAGTGACGTAGTCTCAAAGTACGCATCATCTCTTTTCAGAAAGTTCAACACTAGACGTAAAAATTCAAATTTTCTATCGATGTCATTTCTACCATGTTCTGCCTTCTGGAGTTGCAGATGAGATGTCTGATGCCAGTCTGACTTTTTTACCTTGCCAGTAACTTCTTGCTGTTTTAAAGCTTTTGATAGCTTCATTCACATTTGAAATCCAGGAACTTTAAAAGCGTATGCCCAGAGTGTGTCCTTTGTTTGTTTTTTAATTAACCCTGCTTAGAACTCAGTGAGGACGTTCAATTTATAGACTCAAGTTTTCCTTCAAAGTAAGGAAATTTTCTTTTATTATTTTTAAAAAAATAACTGCCTCTCCTCCACCTGTTCTTCTGTGAACCTTCCCGATTGCCTCTGTAAAGGTCCTTGGGCTGTCTGTCCTCTGGGTCATTTAGTATCCCTATTCATTTTGACCATCTTGACCAGAGCCTCTGAACCACTACATTTTAATTTAGAAATAATTTTAAAATCCCTATAATTCTTTTTTTAATGCTGTAAGTACATTTCCTAAGTACTCTTATTATCACTAGTCATCCTGTATCTGTAGTAACTCAGTTTCTTTAGGTAATATGTGTCCTAGGTATTTGATTGGGCCTTCCTCCCTATGCCGCACTACTATTTCCTTTGATTACCCATTACTTATGACCTTTCCATACTTCTCTCACTCTCCAGTAATCAAGTAAAACTCATCCTAGGTAGTAGGAAACTTGCAAATAGTGGGATGTGTAGCAGTTACCTTGGGCCAGTGAAGCAGTGATCAGCAACCACCATATTCTATTCATTCTCCCAGAAGCCTCTCTGAACCAAGACCTTCTGAGTTACAATAGTAAGTGGTCTCCTAGACTCAGGGATTTGAAGGATTTCATCCTATCCGCTTAACTCTCTGACCATTACTTTGGGTCCAGGAAGATCCTTCAAGCCCATTAAAGACTACACTTGGACTCCTTCCTTAAGGAGGTGATTTCATCTCCGAGGTCAACCTCTAGCCATTCTTTGACCCTGGCCTCTCAGTCTCTGTATTTTCTGGAACCAGTCTAAGCCCAAAGGCAAATAAAGTCCTAAGCTTGATCTTTTATCCAAAAATCCCAGGAAAAGTGGCCTCAATTATATCTCAGGTGTCTGCCACCTTGTCAGTCCCAGCTGCCACGTGGCTCATTAGAAATATATAAGTGGAAGTTAAGAGGGAATGAGATGAAGGACACACCGTCCAGCTGCCGTCTTCCCAGAATCCCCTACCTCAAACTGTCCCTTAAACTCAAATATTTTTTTTTTTTAAATACAACTGAATAGATTAAGTCCAGGTCTGTAAAAGATATAATGTGGGATCATTAAGAAAAGAGTCCAAGTGTGGTCTTTAATGGATCTGATGGACCTTAGTCACATTGCAGACTAAACCCTGCTTTGGAAAATATTATACACTGCAGAGTAGCTAGCATTTCCTTAGAATTACAATAGCCTGATTTAAGACAAACAAAACAAAACAAACAAAAACCTTGACAAACGATTGTTTTTTCACGATGATGCCTACTGCAGAAAGAGAAGCCCACATAAGAGCCCCTCATTCCTCAACAAGCTGCCCCAGACTATCTTAATGCTGTCCATTTACCCATCGCTCAAACCAAGAAATTTACTAGATGTGGTTTAACTCAACTTGTGTAATGAGCAAGACCTTAATAAAGAGCCAATTCCTATTGAGAGGGGAGACGCAAGCGTTAACAGTAAAAGGCACAATGGAAGATGGCTGCTTGCGTTTGATCTCGAAATAAGTGGATTCTCCCCTTGTTGGGCATTGTGGTTGAGGACTTGGGCTGATGGGTGGAATATTGGTTTTGAGGGCTATGTACCACTTCAGTTGTAACTTCCACCTTTCCTCCTTTCATACCTCTGTTTTTAAAATCCCGGACATTATATCTACCTACCCATGGCCAATGCAAAGAGAAGCTAACACTGGGAAGATTCTCTTTCAATGTCCTCACTTGTTGTCCATGTCTTTCGTGGAGCTACAAGGACACCCTTCTCAATCCACATGATGGGCTGATCCAGTTCTCTGCTGCTAAATAGTACAAGGTCAGATAGGTTTAGAAAGGAAGGACCCGGACATGGACATTACTATACATTCTTTCGCTCTTGTCCCTCTCTACCACTCCAGGAACTCTAAAAGCATAGAAATGCTGACTTTTCCTGCCCTTGAACTTCAAAGATCCCCTGTTGCTATTGCTGCAGGCATCCTAGATAACAATCTATGAGCAAGAGAAGAAAATCATGTCCAATTGCTAACCCCACTGTGTGTACTAATTACCCTGTAAGGTAAGTGTTTCCACCTTTACTCTTACCCCCTTAATTAGGATGACTACCAGAAACCAAATTTGGAGAAATACATTTCAGCATCACTAAATATCAGATTAATGAGCCAATCTCTTGACATGATAGCTTACAAGTGTGTTTTCCAGTTTGCCAACAGGAATTTTCCCCTGGATATCAAGGCACACAGGGCAGATGTCTCACATCTCTAGCTCTCACCTATTTTTGCACAGGTTGTGAATATGTTTAAGAAATTGAATTAACTGCCTTCATATGACAAGGAAGGAAAGAAGATATATTCCAGGGTGGCGTTTTCTTAAGAGTTTCTGATCTACCAAGAAACTGTTCTCACCTATTCATCCATCAAATACATAGTGTGCCCTTCCTATGTGTTGGGTACTGAGAATAAATTAAACCATGAATAAGGTGGACTGGGTTCTAGCAACTCAGAATTTAATTTATTTATTCCTATATTCACATCTTCAAATGATTATTGACTACCTACTACATACCATGCCGTTTTCAACCACAGAATAGTCTAAAACAATTTAAAATTATCCTATTGCTCACCATTTTAGATTATGGAATGAGAACACTCCATACAAGCTAGCCCTATGCCTAGCTTATGTTATGATGGAGTAAAACACAATTATCAGATGGTGAGAAGTGCTAATGCAGATAATTAAAATAGCATCATGTGCTAACAAGGGATTCTGTGATTACTTTAGAATGGGTGGTCAGGGAAGGCTATGATCTAAGTGATACAAAAGACTCAGTCACATAATGATAAGGGGCAGAAATATTTCATACACAGAGAATAGCATTCCAGACAAAGGAACGAGGCTAGTATAAGGAAAATCTTGGTATGTTTGAGGACAGAAAAAAAGTACACTCTATGACTCAGAAATGTCAATCCGAGGTATTTATCCAAGGTGAAAAAGACAGCTTTGTATACAAATGTACATGAATAGCAGCCTTATTCATAATGTCCATCAACTGATGTAAGGACAAGTGTGATACATCCATGCAACGGAATACTACTCAGCAATTTAAAGAATGAGCTTGTAAGAACATAGATGAATCTCAGCAACACTGTATTTACAGAATGAGCTTTAGGCAAAAGACAGTACATACTACATGTTTCCACTTATATGAACCCAGAAGAAAAAAATGAAATTTATGCTGGAAAAAGATCAGAACAGTGGGTTCAATATTGAACTCTAGTTCAATATATGTTGATATGACTAAGAGAAAATGTATTGCTATCTGCAATTTACTTTGAGATTTACCCAAATATATAAAGGATTATATATATGTATATATATAAAAGGGATTCAGAGACAGATAGAAAGATGGAACAATGGATATAGGTGATAACACAATTAAACTAAAATTTTAACAATAGAACCTAACTGGTGGGTACATAGGCATTTACTGTAAAATTCTTTCAACTTTTCTGATATTTAAATTTTTTTCATAATAAAAGCTAGGGAAAGAAAAGAAGAAGGCCGTTGTACTAGAGCACCCTAATGTGATGGAGATAAGTATTGGTCAAATAAGTCACACAAGTAACTGTATTTCACTAATGTATTTTTTTGGTTGAAAATGATACTTCTTTTCCTCTGTTCAATTGGTTTCATGGTTTCTAGTCAGTCAATGATAAATTCTGTAGTCACACAGTATTTCCTCAATGAGGATGGATGCAACAATATTCAATGAACACTCATTATGCCCCTGGCACTATGTGGAAGGAAATAGGAAAAAACTATGAGTTATTTTTGCAAGTTTCTAATAAGAAGCTTGCAAAATAGTTGAGGAGATTGGCCCAACTCATATGAAATAATCAGAGAACAAGCTAGAAGAGATAAAAAGATAATGCTATTATAAAAATGGGATTTAAAGAAGAAAGTGACTAGCAAAGAGATATCTGAGTAGATCCAGAAAGACAGATGAAATTGGATTCACCTGCAGCATCTAGATAATAAGTGGTGAGATGGTAGTATGAGGTCTCTGGGTCACAACGTGATGTTTATTAAGCACTTATTATGTGCTGAGCTGAGCTAAGTACAATATATTAGGTGAACAAATATTTATTGTATTTCCAGGTACTAGGGATAAAATAGGGTACAAATTTATTTTCCTTAATAGATCTTACATTCTAATAGGTTGGGAGGAGGGAATGACAGTCAATAAAGAAGATAAATAAATAAAATATCAGTTTATTAGACAGATAAGAGTTAAGACAAAGAACAAAGTAGGGAACAAAGATATAAAGTGTTAAGAGGGAGGTAAGTTTTTAGATGAGGGAAATTCTGGTTGAGAAGGGAATACTGAAGTAAAACCGTAAAGGAATTAGAGAGCTGGTGATTTGGGGAACTGGAGACAGAACATTCCAGACAGAATGAACAAGTGCAGAAGTTCTGAGGCAGCAGCATTTCAAATATTTAAACAACAAAAAATGGATAATACATTATTATCTCACATAATCCCTGAAATCAGCAATCCTATGAGCTGTGTATTATAAATCACACGCATTTTACAGATGAGGAAATAGGACACAGAAATGTTGACTAGACAGCCTTGATCTACTCCAAACAACCCTCAGTAAAATTAGTCACGATCATGTCAGAACAAAGTAGCTTTAATGTATAATTAGAATCTGTCTGTTCTTTGCTTTGTAGATGCACGCATCACAAGGAGTAGAAGTTTAAGGTTCTGAATATTAGAACCTGATCGAGAAAGCAAAGCAAAGTCACCTGAATCATGATTATCAAGTGACATTTTTGCTGGCTAGAGAACAAGGTCAATTAGGTCACCAAAAGATTATGTGATTTGAATAGATCAGGATTATGACTCATCTTAATTCAGAAGAACAAAATAAAACACTTTCTTAAAGGGGCAGAGAGGAAATCTTATCCAAGTATGAGTGAATAATGTCAGCAATGTGGTTGCTTTAATCAATATACTACAGATGACATGATAAAGGCAATCTGTTTGCAAATGAAAACTGTAAATATATCACAAATATGATGTAGACAACTATTAAAAGCAGAAACTCAAAGCCTGCTGACCTGGGCTATAAGAAATATCTGGAACCTTCCTAGGCAAGAAAAAGCTAAAGGAGTTCAGCACCAATCCAATATTACAAGAAATGTTAGAGGGACTTCTTGATAAACAAAGGAGAAGAAAGGAGGAGGACAAAGAGGAAGAGAAGAAAAAAATAAAAAATATCAATAAAATGGCAATAACTACATAACTGTCAATATTAGCTTAAATGTAAATGAATTAAATGCTCCTCTCAAAAAGACATAGGAGGGCTGAATGGATAAGAAAACAAGACTCTTACACATGTTGCCTACAAGAGACTCAAGTCAGATTGAAAGACACACACAGACTGAAAGGAAAGAGATGGAAAAAGATATTTCTTGAAAATGGAAACAAACAAAAGCTGGGGTAGCAATACTTATATCAGACAAAATAAACGTTTTTAAAAAGGCTATAATAAGAGACAAAGAAGAACCCAGCAGTTTCACTTCCAGCTATTTATTCAAAGAAACCCAAAACAGAGTTTGAAAAGACATATGCACCCCTATGTTCATTTCAGCATTATTTTCAATAGCCAAGATGTGGAAGTAACTTAAGTGTCCATCAATAGGTGAATACATAGAGATGTGAGATATATATATATATTATTCAGCCATAAAAAAGAATGAAATTTTTCCATTTGTAACAACATGGATGGAACTAGAGGGTATTATGCTAAGGGAAATAAGTCAGACAGAGAAAGACAAATACCATATGATTTCATTTTTATGTGGAATCTAAAGAACAAAATAAACCAACAAACAAAACAAAAACGAATTCATAGATACAGTAAACATTTTGATGGTTGCCAGATGGGTGGAGGGTTGGGAAATGGGTGAAAAGGGGGAAAGGATTAAGAAGTACAAATAGCCAGTTATAAAAACAGTTACTAGGATGTAAATTACAACATACAGAATATAGTCAATAATATTGTAATAACTATGTAGGGTGTCAGATGAGTATTAGACTTCTTGGGGGGAATCACTTTGTAAGTCAGATAATCGTCTAATCACTATGCTGTACACCTGAAACTAATATAACATTGTATGTCAACTGTAATTAAAAAATAAAAAAATATATTAAAGAAAAGAAATACTTGGAGCCTTGTAGTTCTTAGCATTCAAAAAAAAAAAAAAAAGAAATCCCATCCACACTGAGTATGTGATTCAACAATTTGTAAAGACAGCTCCATGCCTGTATGAAGTGGATAGAAGATGGATGTTAAGCCTTTCTCTTTCCATGCACTCCACAAATGAGAAGATCCAGAGACTCAAAGGCTGAACTGAGGCTAAACCCCATATCCATGGGTCACACCACTGAGTCCCTTCAAATGACAGAAAGTTATTTAAGGCTTGCCCATAGCAAAACAATCACTTGATACTAATGCGAGTAACCCAAAATGCAACTGAATTCATTTTTCTAACTTTCCTAGATCAGCTGCTGCTGAATAGAATTTTTTTCCCATTTGTGATCCCTAACCAGATGATGTTGTTCCCAGTGAGTCCTGAGCTACTTTCTGAAGGATATCACTACAGATACATCAGTGCCCACTAATAAAAATCGGTTAGGCTGCCAATCTTGTCATCACTTCTGGCACCCACACCCCCTGTGGCAACAGCTTCCCGTGGCTGCTTTCTTGGCTTCTCTTATTTGCCCCATTCATCATCTCAGTAGCACACCACGGCATTCAGAACAGTCTCAAAAAGCCAAAGACCAACTGCTGCAGAAATGGGGACATTCAATTCAACCCATACCTTGGCAGAAAGCCTCAGAGGGGCCTAGGAAGAAAAAGCAAGTGACAGGGACCAAAGTTCTCATTAATGTGTAGCTCATTTGTCACTTTCACGAGACTCTTGTAAGTTCAACTCTCATTTCAGCAACTCTGATACAGGCAATGAAGTTCCAGAGGAACGGCTTCCATTTTTCTTGCCACATTTAACTTTTTTATTATTTTCACTTTTTGCCAAGTTAGTTCACACTAAAAAATGTGGAATATGACAAGAAAGTCTTTATTCAGCACCTCTGCACAAAGCATTGGCCTTTGTCCCCCAGAAGCTTACAGTTTAAGAAATTAGGGGTGTAGGGTTCATGAGAGGATGTGTGTTTCTGATAATTCTGCAGAAAATCAACTCATGGTGCCCATTTGAATACTTCTATTCCCAACTTAAAAAAAATAAAAATAAAAACCCAACCATGAATCAATCCCTTTAAGAGTTATTTGCATATCAAAGGCTATATTAAAGCAATCATCCTTTGTAATAAATAAAAATGTTCATTGCAGCATTATTTACAGTGGCCAAGACATGGAAGCAACCAAAGGGTCCTTCGATAGATGATTAGGTAAAGAAGATGTGGTATATATACCCAATGGAATACTATTCTGCCATTAAGAAAAGATGAAATAGTGCCATTTGCGACAACATGGATGGATCTTGAGATTATTATGCTGAGCGAAATAAGTCAGGAAGAAAAAGTCAAGAACCATATGATTTTACTCATATGGGGGATATAAAACTGAAAGCAACAAAGGGACAGGACAAGACAAACAAATAAAGAAACAAAAATTCATAGACACAGACAACAGCTTAGTAGTTGATGGGGGTAAAGTGGATCAAATACATGGTGATAGAAGGACTCTCGGTGGTGAACACACAATGTTATATATAGATGATGCATTACAGAATTGTACACTTGAAACCTATGTAGTTTTGTTGACCACTGTCACCCCAATAAATTTTAATAAAAAATGAACAAATAAAGGAACGTATCAAGAAGCCAAGCTTTGCCAATATCCTGATAAGCTGATGATTTCAAAGAAGATAAGAGCTGTCAATTAAATCCTCCATACTCAAAGTGTGGTCCTGCAATCATCAGTCTCAGCACCTCCTGGAAACTTGTTGAAACGCAGAATCTCAGACCCAACTCCAGACCTACTGAGACCGAATCCACATTCTAGCAAGATCCACAGGTGACCTGTATGCACGGTGGGGCTCATGGAGCACTGAGTTCTATGAGTAAGCTGTGGGTTCGGAATGGAGCTCATCTTCATGGACACAGCCTGCTTGTTTAGCCAGCACTGACGGCTGTATGTGGTGAACATACATGCTACACTGTAAGCCCATGCATCCACCTGGGTCACATATTACAGCTGCTGCTTGGCATTATGGCTGTTGCTTGAGGGACTCTCTGCAGTTAAGGAGATAAGGGAGGGAGGACTACGGTCATCTGTCACAAAGAACAACTTCTCAGTCAATTTTGAATGACGATCTCTGGTCAGGGGCTTTGAGCTGTCAATCTGATCAGCCTCTTCATAAAGTTCCCCACCGGTCAGCTCACACTCTGCAGACCCCACCACCTTGTCTAGATAATTTGTTCCTGGGGAGTTCCGTGGAGCTCAGATCTCCCCGCTCTCATGACTCAGGTAGCAGGGTATATGATGACCTCCACAGCCACGGTGCCCTCTCTCTCCTACTTCTAAGGGAAGCCATCCTCACCTCCTGCTTCTGGATGGCAGGCCTTCTGCGTACCTTGAGCACTCAATAATGGGGTGAGAGTTAGTGGGAATCAGATCTCAATCCTCTTTGCACCGTGCAAGCCACCCTAATGCCATGTTTTTAACACATTTCCTTAAGAGGCAAGTAACTAAATTAAAATTCAACTAATTCTCCATCCAAGTTTATTGGGCTCTGGGAAAATACAAAGATATTTGATAAAAGAGAGTTATACAGGTCCTGATTACAAAGACAAGGCTGCTGCCAGCTAGGGGCCATGGAAACTGAGATGCTGAAACTTGCTGGTACCAGCATTTTAATTGCAAGATGACATTCATCAGAGGAAACCAAATTAACTAACCCGGAAGAGTAGAAGGGGACAGTGATGCAAGGACTGGCTGACCCTAATTAAATTGGACTTCATGATGGAAATGATTGTCCCTTCATCTCTGAATGGCATCTCTCTCTCCCGTCCTACTCTTCACAGCCTTCTCTCAACATTGTTTCCAAGCTCTAAATAACTTCAAAAAGGAAACAGAGTGAGGGAATAATCTATAATGAGCACCATTTAATTCTATTCTGTGAGACAGAATTATAAACAATACATAAATACTTCTAAATATCCATTCTATATCTATATTTATATATAAATTATATTTTCCTGATAACATATCTAAGCAAAACAAGTTAATTTTTCAAATGAATATTTTAGTATAAATTTTTTTTATAAAATTCAAAAAAGTATAGAGAAGACATTACAAGTAACCATTAAGTTCAGAGATTATAGCTGTTAATATTTTGATGTTTGATTTCCAGTATGGGGTGTGTGTGTGTGTGTGTCGAGAGAGAGACAGAGACACAGAGAGCAATTATCAGAGAGACAGAGACAGAGAAATTTGGGATCATATGTATATAGCTTTATATTCTGTTAAGCTCACTTAGCATTGTTTTGTGAAGAATTTTAACAATCTGTAGGGAAATATTTTTACACTGACATTAAAAAATAAAGCAAGAACACCAGTTAAGCCATCCTTCGATACACTATCAAGAAAATAGAACAATTTCCTGGACTACGACATTCTTGATGGATTAGAAGAAATACCTTATCCTTAAAAAAAATACAGCTATTGGTATAGCCAACATACAGAAACTTCAAATATCATGGTATTATAACTGTCACCTTTAATTCTTTCTATGACTCAGCATAGGAATAAAATGAAGAATCAATACCACTGGGGTAGAGTCTTCTGTAACTCACTTATATCTAATTTTACTCTCCATCTGGGCACAAGAGAGAATTCCTTTTCTCCACATTCTTTGCCGTCTGGAGGAGGGGGGGCATATGACTAATTTCAGCTACTGGGATGTGACCAGAAGTGATGTGTATTTCTTCGAAGATCAATGCAAGACAGTCCCAGCATCTATTTGCCCTGCTGTGGTGGCTAGGAAGGAGGCCTTGTGTTGAAATGACAGAGCCAAAGATCAAGGCAGTATCTTGGACCACTAATAATGGGATACAACGGCTCTAGATTGCTGCTCAGTAGTACTAAGCCACTGGGATTACTCATCAAGTTAACATAACCTATCTTATCCTGATATAGTTACCAAAAAAAAAAAAAAAAAATGATTGGACATACCATTCCTATCATATATACATGATAGCTGTATGTTGCTATGCTTTACAGAAGAAAGACAATAATCTGTTAACACACCCTTCTTCCCCATCTGTTCACTTGATAAAACAGGGTTGGTCAGAATGTGTAAAGGGACCAAAAGCACAGATCAAGGAGGGTAGACTCCAGGGTTAGTTGACATTTATTCATTCAAACGTCTAGTAGACACCTACTATGGGAAAACCACTTTGCAGAGACTTCTAGGAAGGAACAAATTAATTAGAGACCGTCCCTGCCTTCTAGAAGTTTAAAGTCTAACAGAGAAGAAAACCACAAGAATACAAAGATGGTGCACTTGTAACAGCTGTGTGACTTTATTGAGGTCATTTACCTTTCTTAGCCACAACTTCACCATTGTCAAGTGGGGATAAACACAGTACTTTCGTCACTGAGGTGCTGTGAGCATATAACATCTAGCACAATGCTTAACACAGAGTAATCACTCATTAAATACCTGTTATGATTGTTTTTTATTTACCTGTAGAGGATATTATCATTAACACAGAATTGTTCCTCAGTCTATTTAAGGGAAGTGGCCTCTCCGTGAGTGTCAAAATATACAATGTTGTAGAAAGAGCATGCACTATGCAGTAGACAGTCCAGAGATGAAAAACTTAAACACACATCCTGGGCTATGTGACTTCTGAAGACCTCAATTTCATCATCAATAAAATTGAGATAATATTATGCCTTCCTTTCAGGATCCTTGGTAATCAAATGTATAGCTCAGAAATATAAATCTTTTCCTCACTCCTCCCCTTCTTTCTTTAAGAAAGATACACAGAACAAAAGATGTAAAGCCTGTTTACAACTGTGAGCAGATTATCTCAAAAATATCGCACAGGCTCTGAAATTCACATAGAAGTATAGAGCATAAGAAGTAGGATGTTTCCAAAGCAGTGGTACTGCCGTCCTCTCCCAAAGTCATGTAACTCACAATCCTCCATTTCCTGAAAACTTAAAATTGTATTCATTGTTAGTCACCAATTTTTTTTTAACCTGACATAATTTTTCTTTCACCTTTTGTGGTTCTCTGGGCTGAGCTGTTGTATTAAAAAGTTGATTGAAAAATAAATTGCCTTTACGAGCCACGAGCTATCAGGAGCAGTCAGTCAACCCCACCTCCTATGGATTTCTAAGGTCATACAGGGGCATGAAGTGCCAAGATGTCAGCGGGACAGTTCACTGATGACTCAAGGATAGAGCAATATTAAAAATGAGTTATAAAAGAAACAGCACATCAGAGCTGGGTGTAATATCCCCACCAAGAAGCTGCTGGTACACTACAATAATAGCTCCTACAGTAACATACCCTCCCTTCAGCTGGTCCAGGGCTGTTACCTTTTATTTTTTGTTAATAATACATATGGTATGCCCACCTTCTCTACCAGGTGGGTTTTTCTGGGGTCTTTGATCCAGGATTCTCTTGAGGAGAGGAGGAAGAAGAGCAAAGGGTATGATGTGGTCAGATGGGAGAAAATACGGCAAGCGGCTTACAGAGCTTCTGATTGGAAGCCCAGGACGTTCATGAATGAAAAGTTATCATTTCAGTGTCTTTACTTCTCCTTTTCAACCCCAGAGACCTAAGCATTTGGTTCAAAGAAAATACAAAACCCAAACCATCAAGTTTAATTTTCAAGAGACTGTTTTCTTCTCCAAGCAGAGACTCTGGAGTCAGAGGGGTCTGCATTCCAACAGTCCTCTGTCCCCCACGGACTCACATAGTTAACCTAGGCAGGTAACAACCTCACTGAGTCCCAAATCTCATGCTGCAAAATGGGGAGAACACAACTTAAATAGTGGAGTGTTGTAAGAATTAAATGAGATTGTGTGTGTGAAGTACTTGGCAGAGTCACTGCACACGATCACACAGGTGGAACACTATCCCCATGATTTGAATAGCATGCCTTGAAGTTGTGCAGTGTGGAACCTGCACAACCATACATGGTAGCCCTTTCCTTCATTCAACAGTTCATTCATTCAAACATTCACAAACTATGTCCCAGGCACTATGGCGTCAACTTCCCTTAATAAGATTTAATGAATTATTCATCCATGAACGTATTCTAAATCAATTTTTGGATTCCATGATACCTGTCATCATTTTATATTTTCTGTCTCACAGTCAATTATTAATGTGTCAGTTACTCAACACACCAACCATACTGCCACATTCCAGAGCTGATGTTCATCACTACGTCCTGCTTCCCTAAGCACCCAGCACAGATGTGGAACAAAGTCTGTTCACAATGGATATCTCCAACACTGAAGGACATACATCTTTCCTGGAGACATGGCTAGAGCAACCTTGGCATGTAAACTAGCAGCAAGCAGGAGTCTCTGTTTTCATTATTGAGTCCCTAACCCCTAGATCAGTGTCTGCACATAGTAGGTGCTTCATAAATGCTTATGGAATGACTTAGAGCCTTTGGAGGCATTATATGAAAATAATTCATATTCCTGAAAGATAATTTACCATTCCATATTGAAGGAGAATTAAAAGAAAGTATTTTCAAATGGAAAACATTTATATCTAGCCCTAAGAGAGAAATGGAGTGAGTATCAGGTGTAACAGCCTAATTACTAAAGAGTACTCTAAGAAAATCAGCTCTGTCTCAGATTTGGTATCTGTTTTACTTAACAATCCATAAGAGGATGTTGTGGTAATAATAATAACGCATTTATCCAGAATCTTCTATGCTTTGTAACGTCAAATACATTATCTCTAACCTTCACAACAATGCCATGACATAGGTACTATTATTCCTTTTTTAAGGACAAGCAAACAGGCTCAGAGACCTGAAGTAATTCATCCATGCCTTTCCTGTGAAAAATGACTAAACTGGAGTTCGAAACAGACTCATCTGGCTTTTTAAGCCCCATGATCTTTCCATGTGGAGAAAAGAACGTATGTGTACCTGGGCACATCAGCATGTGAACACCCCACACTGTCTATGGTTCAGGGTACGCTTATCAATCCTTTCCTCAAGAACAACGCACTGAACTGACCTTCTACAGATGTTTCCTGGGGATTTTATTTAGCTCCCAAAACTTATGTTCTTTTGGAAAAACCCATTTGAAAACATCTATTATCAATCCCCGTGATGACATCGCCCAGGAGGGAGATATCTCACTCCAGGCATAATTATGAGAATTCACCGGCAGTCACTTTTCCGGTAAACTATGCCAATGACTTCTCTAACTTTCTGCATCGTGGGATTATTAAACTGAGCAACTCAGACACCTCCTCTGTGACCACTATCCAAGGTGGTTTGTTGCCCCAGAACTCTCAAAACGACGGGCTCCACCCTCAGGAGGCTGTGCACGCAGGATGCAGTGGGTCACTGCTGAGCTGCCCACATCCTCTTACCTAAGGTGTAGCACAGCAGGATGCTCGCCTGGAGCCAGACGTAAGCATTGTCGCTGAGCCACATGGCTGATCTAGGTCTTTCTCTGTGACAGATGTCAAGTTCTGCAGGATGTGTTATTAAAGAACAAATGCAGTGGCTTAAAGATACCAGCCCTCTTCCCTGCAAAGCCTTGGCCTGTGTAGATTCGAGATCCCTGAGGAACCCCAGCCCACCTGCTCCTGAGGCTGAGGAGGTCCTGTTCTATGAGCTTCCAGAGCTCGGAACAGCCTGTCCCCTTTCCTCCAAGCTTGTTAGGAGCCCAGCGTGGTTTTCAGAGGCCATGTTGACACCATATGTTCATGCCACTGAAGCATTTTACAGCCTGAGCAGAGGCATTTAGCACCAGGAAGAGCGCATTGTTTTCATATCTGGTTGGCTCCTACTAGTTCCCCGGGAGACTCCAGGCTACAAGAGAGGCTGTCTGGGAAGTTTGGGGAGATGCCTACGAGGTGAGCACAGTTCAGGATGTCAGCCAGGCAGTTAGAAGGGCCCAAGTCATTAACAGAATCTGGGTGCAAAATAAAAAGGGAAATAATAAAGAAATTACATATGCAGAGGTTTTTTGTTTGTTTGTTTTCTTTAATGGCAAATTAACATTCGTTTACGTCAGTGATTCTTACTTGACCAGGGTCAATTTTGTCTCCTGGGGTTATTTAGCAAACTCGGGAGATATTTTGGGTTGTCACAACTGGGTGGAGATGAGGGTGCTACTGGCACCTAGTGGGTAGAAATCAGAGATGATGCTAAACATCCTACAATGTGCAGGACAGTCCCCCACAACAAAGAATTCTCTGGCCCCAAATGTCAAGAGTACCAAGGTTGAGAACCCCTGGGTTGTGTTAACTGAAAAGATAAGAAAACTCCCTCCTCCCCTGCAAGTTCATCGTCCTAGTAATTAAATTAGCCACATTCAAGGCAGTGTGGGGAGGCATCTGGGAGTAGCATTTAAGAGCAGTAGCATCTGGATGTAAGGCCTGGGTTTGAATTGTAGGTGCAGAACTTTCTAGCTCTGTGGCCTTGAACACGTTATCGAACTTCAGTGAGCCCTGGTTTCCTCTTCTGCCAAACGTAGACAGACCGGCCACACCTCACCTTGTGAGGTTTAAATTAGATGAGATGATGATGATAAGAAAGCACCTAGCACTGTGTTTACACACAGCTACAAATACCTGAGGGCTCAACAAAGTGGGTCAAAGAACGAAACAGGGCTTGAAGAGAAATACAGTACTTGAAGAGATTCCCAAGTACTCTGGGAATCTGAGGGCGTGTGAAAGATCTCAAGGATGCCCAGACCCCTTGAAAGAACCTCTTTCCTCAAAGGGTTCTTTGGCTCCAGTGAGCCTCCCCACTATGTACTCATACCCATGGCCTCCCCAACTCTTATTGTCCTTTTTCTCAGCCCAGGTATCTGGTCACTGCTGTGTCCAGGTCTTTATTGTCAAAAGCCAAGCATGACCCCAGTGATGGTCTGGTTAGGGAGAAAAGAGTGAAAGTACCTGATACTTAGGCACACATCACTGTTCTCCTTGTACAGGGAGCCAAAGGGGCTCTGGCCTCTCTCTGCTGTTCCAGGGCTTAGAAAAATCCGGCCAGAATGAGCCACACCAGCCTTCGGTCTAACACCCCTCTGACCTGCCATAGCTGCTATTTGCCTGGACACTGTTACTTCCAGTCCTCAGAGCCCTGTCCTCAGAGCATCCCAGGAGCTCTCCTCTCCCCAAGCCCCATGGATTTCCTGGCACATGGCTTTCCCTGCTGGCTTCAAAGGCACTCCAGGCAGGAGGGCACCACAGAGTGTGAAGAGAACTGCTTGGCTGCCATACAAACAGCCTCAAAAGGCCTTCAATCAAAGAGATAGGAGATGCTCTGCAAACCGTCAAGCTCAGTATCCCTTAGCCGATGAAACTGAAGCTCAGAGAGAGGAAGGGATGGGACTGCCACTAGCCCGTAAGGTGCTTTTGTACAAATTAGAAACAGCGCCCATCTGGATGGAGCCAGTCCTGAGCCAGAGTACATAGTCTGAGTGACGGTGTCTGGATGTCAGGCCAACAGACAGGCTGCACTGTGCACCAAACAACCCTGCACAGAAACTCTCGGAAAGGGTTTGCTCAAAGTCACAAAAATGAATTGTCACAGACCTGAGATCAGACTGACAGCTTCTTAGTATAGATGGAAATCACTTATACATGAAAAATGAGTGGCTCCTGAACTCTTTGCTGTCCTTGCAAAGCAAGAGTCATTGGCCAAAAAGCCTGGATTTCACATTCCGTCTTCCTTGTGGCTCCTTAAATGACAGAAAGGGGAAAAGCAGACAACCTGTGTGATGTGGGTCCCTTGGGGATATTTCACACATAGCAGGTGGCCCAGAAAAACTCAGTACATTCAAAGGAGTGACGGGGCCTCTGATAGCCAGGGAGGCAAAACCAAATCACTCAATTCAGAATCATCACTAAAAAAATGTAAGGTCGTATCCCAAAGGATGGTTTGGTTTTAAAATTCTAAAAGCCAGCAAGGGACAGCTAGGAGACGACAGGGGATCATTTCAAAGAAACATATTAAATTTCCTATCACTGGAGTATTTCATATGACTTTTGTGATGAGAAAACCATGGCACATTATTAGGGGCAACTTCAACAGAAATTAGAGGAGTTATTATATACTACAGCTTAAGCATCGGCAGCCTGTATCAAAACAGTTCATTATTACTTCATCCTCTTTGTTCTACAGGCAACTTTCTTACTTATCTTATTATCCTTTCTCATCCTGTATTTCCCTACCGGTAGAACCAAGCTGGTGAGTTCTGTTTCCCTATATTGCCTTTGGAGGATTTCCCCCTCTTCCTTAAATCTAATTTTTAGGTCAAAAGACAGCAGACTTTTTCTATAGAGGCAGACAGCCCCTATCATGGATTTTGTAGGCCATAGGGTCTCTCACAACTACTCAACTCTGCCATTGTAGCACAAAAGCAGCCATTGACAATATGTAAATCATGGGTGTGGCTGTGCTCCAATAAAGTTTTGGTTATGAAAACTGTTTGTAGGTTACATTGGGCTCATTGGCCACAGCTTGCTGACCCCTGCTCTAGGTGGTGCTGGGCACGAGGTGGGCAGAACCTGAGGCCCAGCTCATTGACACAGGCTGTGAAAGCTACCAAGAGATGATGCTCCTGGACAAACAGAAATTAGGAGCTAAGAAGGCAATGGTGGGAAATCCTTCCTTTGCTAATAGATTGTCATCTAGCTGGGAAGAGGATTAAACAGAGAGGACTGGCATCACGCAGTAAGAGAAGGGACTTAGTTAGAGCATGGATGCTTCATTCTAAGAGAAGCCCTAAATGCTAACTCCCATGGCATTTTTCTGGGCATCATGAGGTTAATAAATTGGTATAAGATTCTGCAAATCACAGTGCTCCCTCCTTTACATTTTCCCAGAATACCAAAAGGACACAACCACCAAAAAGGCCTCGGTAACAACAGTATGTTTAATGATTCATGTGTTTTGCATTCTTTAGGCAATTATATGGACTTATGTCTATGCACCAGGGGTGTTTTTGGTTGTTGCTGTTGTTTGTTTGTTTGTTTGTTTTGTTTTGTTTTTTAGAGTGAATGAAACCTAGACAGCATTTCTCAGAGAGCTAAGTAAGATCTGGGGGCATTAACATGACTAGAGGCCTTGCCTTTTCTCAGGAAACAGGGAGCCTCCATGCCAGACAGGGACAGGCAAGAGGTGGTGATAATCCTCAGATATAATAACCCATCCTTTGTAGAGAGCAGAGCACAAGACCAACTTCCTTCTTCATAACTAAAAATATTCAGGTTCTCCAGGGCAGGGACTGGATTTTGCACTTCTCATTATTATTACACCCTTGCCCATTGTCCTGATGGGTTAGAATAATAATAATCACTACCATTCAAGGAACAATTATTTTATGCCAGGCATTATTCAAAGTGTGTTAAGACCCTTCTCATTTAATAACCTCGCAACCTGTACGTTGGGACCCGTTATTATTATTATTCCATATTGACAAATGATGGAATTGGGGCACAAAAAGGTTGAGTAACTTGCCCCAAATCACGTAGCTATATGAGGTGGAGCCCAGAATTGAACCCAGGTATCCCAGCTCCAGAACCAGGGCTCTTAACTTCTACGTAAGACAACTTTTAATAATGCAACCAATACAGGTGATCAGTAAATGTTTGCGGTCGATGACAGTAGTGACTCTCACTAGTAGAGGTAGGAAAGGTAGGAAACAAAGGACGAGGTCTGAGTTGAAGCTCAGCCAAATTGTGCATGTTTGTGCATGATTGCCTGTCAACTCATTCTGCACCGCTCTCTCCTGAGGGGGGCACACTGTCCTGTCTGGAGGGTTCTCAAAGGTGAGCCGGGCTCTAACAGTGGTGGCTGCGATGGGAACAGCTACAAGAAGACAAGTCTGCAGCTCTATGAATACAGTCAATGACGTTGTAATAACTACGGACGGGGCCAGGTGAGTACGAGACTTATTATCAGAGGGATCACTTCATAAATTATATAAATGCCTAACAACTACGCTGTACATCTGAAACTAATATATGAATGTCAACTGTAATTGAAAAATGAAGATAAAAAAACAAGAGCCCCTTCTTTAGTAGCCTCAGGCTGGAAGACTCTGGAAGACCACCAGCTGGGAATGGTGGTCTCTCTGGGCACCTCAGGGTGGAGAAAATAGCCCCAGAGCAAATCTCCCCACACACACACATTGTCCCCATCTTCTCAGAGCCTGCTTCTGGGGAGTGCAGGGTCAGGCATTCTGAATTTCCCAGGGATTGGGGTAAGGGCCAGGGGCAGCTGAGGAGGAAGAGGAAGAGGAAGAGGAAAGAAACAATGTCCTTATTCGATAGACCACTTGGTTTTTCCTTCCTCGATGTATTGTTTTTATTTTCTTTTATTCTGAAAAAATTTTTGATGTAGAGGCTATTTTAATCTCTCTTTTCCTTGTCTCACATTTGGCATTTGGAAGTAGGAAATGTAGTCTAATTACATGGATTTGCATCCAGTGGTATACGGGGCGGACCACGCTTCTATTGTCTTTTAATGGGCCGTGTCCTTGGCTTCTGTCTTTTGAAAAACAGTTATTTAATAGTTTTCCAGCAATTGGATAGCTTTTAATTAGCTTAGTATTCTACACTTCGAAAGTCATTACATTATGTTTTGAGAGTGTAATGCGCAATAAGCCTGACAGCTTTTCTTCATGGAGAACGTTTTTCAAACAGACCCCCATATATCTTTGTAAAAGACCTCTCTGTAGTCTTGAAGAATATTTGCTCTTCCATCTTTAAAATTTTTCTTCAAAGTTCTGTTAAATCAAACCTAATAAAATGTGGAATAAAACTGTTTGATTTACTCTGTTTGATTCACGCTGATCATTTATTTATCATTTGCTTTCTCTGTCTAGCATATTTTGGTAATAAGGTGCAAAGATTCGGTACATCAAATTATTTTCGAGAGTCAGAGACCCTGTACTCAGGTCCTGGTTTATCTTTAATTTGTTGTATCACTTTGGCCCAAATCACTAAACATCATGGGGAGTTGAATAAAAAATTTCAAAATCGCCTTTGACAATATCACTCTAGGTAGCCTACAGTGAGGCTTCCATTTACAACCAGGGCCATCTTCCCCCTTCTGTTCTGCTACGAGGTAACCCTGTTAACCAGGTTTCACCTGGTGAAGGAAAGGAAGGAAAGATCAAATAGACTCTAAAAGTCACTACACTGTCCTTGGAAAGAAAAGGAATCCTTTGTTCTAACACCCCAACCACACACACACACACACACACACAGTGTCTGAATGTGAACTTTTCAATAATCAATTGTAATGTACCAATGAGAAAATTCTATTCTGAGCAGTCAGCAAATATTTGGTAAAGGGATTATTTCCTTTACTTAAGGGCAAAACTCAAAAGGCCACAAGCTGAGGGGACCCCAGCTACCCTGTATCTCCCAAGCAACGCTGCAGATGAGGCTAAGCCTTTAAAAGGATCTGATGGAACAATCACAGAGAAATGCCAGCCTCAGAGGGAATAAACTTAGACTCTTCAACTTCCATGGCTAGGCTGCCACCACAGTGTATCGGTCATATTTCACTCAAGTCACTGCCACGAAAGACCGAGACGTTGGGCGAGGCAAGGACTCATCAGGCACCTGGAAACATTCTGTCATGGACTGGGAACGTTGGAACTAAATAATATAAATTAGTTTCAGCTCATGACGCACACCTACTATGAAAATACACAAGAACACAAATTAAATGTATATATGTATAATGAGCAAGAAAAATGGGAGCGTTTCCTGACCTATAGGATTAGACAATGGAAAAGGCAAAACAACCTCTAAGATCCTTTCAACACTGAGCTGCTGCAATCAAAAGACAACAAAACTCCAACAGCTTGCTAGGCATTACATCCTGGATTGGACTCAATCATATTGAACCAGCCACACGAGGAATTCCACCCAAAATCATTGACTTCCCGGCTCTCTGAGATCTCCAGCACGTCCCACCATTAACCCTAAAAGCAGTGCTTTGGCTCACCCACGAGCTGACAAAAATTAAAGGCTGGAATTTCAACCACCAGGCTGGGAATCACATTTCAATGCCCTGTTTTCAGTTCAGACTTCCATTCTAAGTAGCTTTTCCGTGCAGCATAAAGTGACTGCTGATCAAGGTAGGGTCTGAGATAAAGTGGATGTTTTCCCTGAGCCCATCACCAGCTGAAAAGCAATGGCATTTGGGGTCCATATATTGAAACTAGAGAGGAGATGGAAGTGCCCAGAAGAGGAGAAGAAGTCAAAGGAGACCTGAGAGTGGAAAACAGGTTCCCCTGGAACTTCCCCTTGGAAAATGAAGACAACAACAACAAAAAAGACCGATACCACTGAGCTTTCACTTACATCAGTCCCCTTTTCTGGATTGAAAAATTTAGTTTTCCTCTCCAAGTATTACAATCCTATTTGAAAACCCAGTTTATGCTCCATCTCTATATAAGATTTCTCCAAACACATCTACCCCACAAAAAATTGCTCCATTCTCTGAACTCAAAAGGTGTCTCATTTCACTTATCTGGCAATAATGCTCACAGTCTTGCTTCATCTCACATTCTTGTTTTGTGATATCATGGAACGGTTACACTATCATTTGGCTTTCACATACTCATACCTCAAGTTCTAAATTTGATTTTAACCTTTGATGAAGCCCATCATTATCTTAGCTTTTTACTCTAAAGCAGTAAATTACACAGGTAGGTGTTCAGTATATGCTAGTTGATTAAAAAAGACAAACGAGGAAGGAAGAAGGAATAGTGGAAAGGGGACACAGAACAAAAAGGTGCTGCAGTAGCATGAAGACCTCTTATGACAGAGAAGGAATGAAAATTTCATACAAGCTAAGAGAAAACAGCACCCAGGAGACACCTGAAAATGTCTGCTGAATGGAAGGAAGGACGTAAGGAAATGAAGAATGGACGGAAGGGAAAAAAGGAAAGATTAAAAGAAAAAGAGGGAGGGAGAAAAGGATGGGAGGAGGACAGAAGAGAATGAAGAAAGGAAGGATGGAAAGAAAAATGGAAGGAAAGATAGAAGGGTGGGAGGAAGGAGGAAGGATGGAAAAAAGGGGAAAGCCCAGGATGCAGGATAAGTCTTACCCTTGTACTTCTGGATCTTCCATTTTTATACTTGTTCCCTTTCTATTTCCAAAATATCTCTTGGTGCCTCACAGGCCACCCAGCACCTAACTCCAGGCTTGCGGATGCACCAGCAACAATGTCGATTTGCTTCACTGGTCAGCACCCACCATCTCCTGCCAATAGTGTCACCAATCCTGGGAAGTCAGCCCCAGGAAGGCTGCATTTCTTCGCCCAGGGCTTAGAGCTCTGGAGGATGTCTGGGCATAAGTCTGAGGCACCACTGGCCCTCCACCAGGAGTTGCAGTGGGAGGCCTTCTCCTCTTATTTGTGCCAAGGTATCACATGACATGCTCCCTCCTCCGGCTTCTTGGGCAGCCCATCAGGGAATCAGGGCTCTGAGGCTCCGTGGGGTGGGGCGGGGGAGAGCTTTTGAGGATACTTCTTGGCGTGCAGCCATGCCTCCCTCACTGCCAACCCCCTGAGGTACTGCCATGATCCCTCCTCATCTACCCCCTAGGACCCAGACGCAATTCAGAGTGTGCCCCAGACAACACAGGAAGGTTGCAGCCTAAATCTTGGCAAATGCACAGCTCTTTGTGGTAACCCCCATAAAAGATCCCAGACAGCTTCAGGCTTCCCAAGATGTCTCCAACTCTACTGTTGCCTTTTCCTTCTAACAGAAATACCACAACAGTACAAATGTGAACGTACATATTTTTTTAAAAAAGAAAATTGCCATGGAGAACACATCTATTGAAGATACAATGAAAGGGCTCTTTATGGGAAAAAGAGAAGGTCTATGCCTCAGGGAGGTCCATAAACCCCTGAGATTGGATGCAAACTTTTGTTCACTGTTCAGGTGAGAGAGTCCATAGCTGTCAGTAGATTCTCCAAAGGAACTGTGATCCAAACAAGATTAAAACTACCACCCAATACAAGGCAAGTTGTCGGGAGTTTGTCAATTAGGAAAAGAGTACTTGGTTAGTCTGCCAATGACAACTGAATTTCGTGAAAATGTATTTCCTAGGATTAACTTATTTCTCTAAGGTGACAATTCAATTTTAGACTAGGAGCTTTCTTCCCCTTGCACCCCTCATTTCAGAGGTAAACCAGTCTTTGTGCCCCTCTGTCTATCTGTCTGTCTGACTGTATCCACCAGCCCTGCAGCTCATATACCTGCTGGTGATGGCAGGGGAAGGCCACTTAAACTTGTGACACTTCATTAAGCACCACCATCACAGCTCTAAATTAAAGTAAACCAATTCCAAATGAACAAGGCTTGGAAATGTGCTCCCTTCTGTCCAAACTCACTCTAAAGAAACAAAACAGTGGTTTTAGAGGAGGTTATAGTTTTAATATACCACATCATGGTCTTGAAACTTAAAATATTACCGGAAGAATAAGCAGGGACATACGTGAAATATATAAGTAAGACCCATTTTAGCCCTGCTGGGACATAAAGAGTGATTCGACTGCTACAGAATAAACTGAAGCCTAGAAAAATCAGAGTCATGCACTTGAGCAAACCCCGAAACACGAAATAATAGGAAAATCTGCTTTATCACTTTATTTTCAAAAAGCTGTACGCAGGCTCTGCAGCTGTTAATCACATATGGCGTGGCTGTCGCCTTTCTGAATCCTGTTTTATCTTGAAAAGGTTGTCCTTCATTACCTTTCCTTTTGCACGTTCCCAAGGAGTTGTGAAACAAGAAAACAGGAAAAGCTCCGAGGTTCTCAGTGCCAGGATCAACATTTACAAAGAAGGCAAGCAAGAAAGTGTGTGAAAGTTTCAAACTACATCGAAGTCTGGGACGCTGCATATTAGCATCTTCATTTCCAACCTGCAGACACGGTGCCGTCTCTTAGGAAAAGGAACTTCTACTCTAAGACTCGGTGTTGATTGCACAGGAAATCTAAGCCCTAGGTGGCGAGTAGCTGAAATAGTCAGAGAGCTGTTGTTTCAGATGAAGGATTTAAATAAATTTGATTCAAAGTAATAGGTACGGTACTACACCAGTTCATAACATAATACAGCTAAAAAAGTTAATTTGGTGAATGAAGGTAAATATACGCTAATTGGGACATATGAAGATACACATATAAAGGCATAAGGAAAGCTTACATATGATTTGTCCACTTACTTTAAAAAACAGAACGATCGAGGCAAAACTCTGGGTTCAGAAAAATTTGCCTTAATGCTCTCGATTAACACAATAATGCCACTGTCCTGAACTGCAACACCAGCCATACTTCAGCAGATCAGAAAGCAACCTCTGCTTCTAGTCCTAAAACTAATGGCTTTCGGAAGTTTTAAGAAGTAGGAGCTCTCAGAAATGAAAAGCCTAGAAAGGAATAAATTCTGCTTCTCAGCCAGGAGGACCAGGCAGTCTGTCCATGCAACACGCCTTCCACCCGTGGAGCTTAAAGGGACAAGAGTCAGAACGTGGCACACACTGCATCGTGCCAGTGTCGGTCCCGTCCTGCCCCTCCTACCCCTCTCTTCCCAAATGGCAGAAAGTGGTCTGGGTCCTGCAGGTGGAAGCCAGAAGCTTATAAGCAGGCTTTCTCCCTCCTCAGCCCAGGGCTGCTCACAGTCCTGCTTGCTCTCAGCGGTCCGACCTGCCCGTGAGTAAGGAACTTACCACGATGGGAGGCGGGCAGGGATGCTCCGTCTGCACCCCAGCTCTCCAAAGGATGGAGTGCGTGAAAGGAAAACCAGATGCAGCCTGGGATGAGGATGCAGAGGCTAAGGCTCTGCTCACATCTCAGCAGAGGCAGAGTGTCCCCCTCCGAAATGGATGAATTAATAAATGATAACCCCATGGTCAAATCTGTGGAGATGGAAAGCCTGTGAGCAGATGGAAACCCTGGCTCTCTCCTCAGGGAAGGACAACGAGAACACCAGTTCCTGAACAGGGGCATGGTATATGCTTTGAATCAGGAGTCAGCTCCCCAAATCACACCACAGGGCACAAGCCTTTCTCCGAGGATGACATATCTCATGTTTCTCCCTGGGGGTGGAGGAGAGTAAAAGGCAGGAGACTGCCATCACTTCTCCCTCCTTCCACTCCCCACCCAGTAATCAATCTATAGCTGTCCTCCTCCCTGCACAATAGTTTTGGACACTAGTAGAAATGTGATTTCCACCTATGAAGTCAGTACACGACTGACAGGACCTTACGCACATCTGGTACATGCCCAAGATTATATACCAAGAGCTGTTGAACATATAGAATAATCTGCAAGCCCATCTCCAGAAACCAACTCAGAACAAGCATTAAGCAAAGTTTTGATGCTTTCAACCTTGAAATCCTCTTGTTTCTCTCCACATAGGACGCTTGATTTCACTGTGACAGCGGATGGTTATGCTTTCAGACCCTCCCTAATAATTCCACCTGATGCTAAATGAAATGACTGCCAGTGACTCAAGAGGCTGTAGCTGTCACTTTTGGCAGACTGGGGTGCAAGGCACCAAGGGTGTTTTACCTCCTCCCTCTCTGATGTTATGTAGAACAGCCCTGCAAGAAGAACCGTTAGAGATCAAATTAGATACTTTGATTTTATAAACGAGGAAATGAAATCCATCTCAAAATGCACAATCATTCATCCCACAAGCACCTATTGTGTGCAAGATCCTCACAACACACAGCAACAAAATTCTATCAGATATCTGGTCCACAGTCCATGTTTCTGAATAACATTCCCTTGGATTTTCTGAATTCTATGTATGTTTCCTACCTGGAGCTGGCCAAATAGAGATATGCCCCAAATGCAGAAGTTGGCAAACTTTTTCTATAAAGAGCAAATATAACAGACTTTGTGGGCCATACGGTCTCTGAGGCAACTACTTAGCTCTGCCACTGTAGTGTGAAAGCAGCTATAGGCAATAACAGGCACTCTGTCCCAATGAAACTTCACTTACAGAAAAAAGATTGCATGCTGGATTTAGCCCACAGGCTGTATTTTGCTGACCCCTGCCCTAATGGATCTCATTTGATAATGACATTTTTGGGCTACAGATCTCAAGTTTGCCTTAATCAGGTCTTACGTCACCTACAACCCTCCTTCAAATCACAGAAGTTAAATACATACACACACACACACACACACACACACACACACACACACACACACACACACGAAAGATCACAGAACAAGGAGCTTAGGGAGTGAACCATATAACCAGCTAGTGTAAGTCCTCCTACAACACAGGGAAGGAATGGGAACCAGAAACAGAACTGTTCCTGCCCATCCCAGCAAAGGCAGAAGTTTCTAGCTAAGTAGCCAAGTACCAAGCCTCCCTAATTGAATATTATCTCTTCTCCTCAGCTTAGGGAAGGTGATATTCCCATGATATCAGGCAGATTCTCATCATTCCATCCCCATAGAAAGTAACTCACATCCATTCCTGCTGGAGGCAAGTCTAAGCTGGGCTGCTTAGCTTGGTCGGGAAGACGGACACAGGGCAGACACGAAGGGTCAGGGAGCAGGTCTGGTCTTCCCTGAGCCCACTCCCTGGGCAGGGTGAGTGGGTGAGGAACGGGGGGCTTACCACAGATCCATGCGAAGGCATCCATGCTGCCTCAGGTCAACCAACAGAGATGCTTCATGTCAAATGTCAACTTTTAAGGGAGATGACAAGTGATCACCTAGCATCACATTTCTTTGATTGATTTGTTTTGGCTGTGAGATGTGCTATGTGACAAACATCGGGATAAACATTTTTAAAGTTTTAAAGATCCAGATGTTTGGTGTCAAAAAGACCAAAGAGTCAGGTGACTGGCAAGTTTCCTCTTCCCAACTTCTCATCCAAGAGCTCTCTACCTCTACATAACTGCACTAACCTCACTGCGGCCTCTCCGTAGTTCACTGGTTTCTATAACAATAAAGGGAGAGTTGAGTTCATTGACCATCAGTGGAGCACCACCCTGAGTTATGCCAGCTCTGATTTGGTTGCGTTTACTCAGTAAAACTTAACGATGCCATAAAGCGCCCAGCGCCAGCCAGAGAGAGCATCCGTGTCTGAACCACCACGGACCATTACACACCAAAGGAAAAGAGCTACCCGCACTTCTCATTCCCATTAGATAATGAATACAAATAATGGGAAAGGGCAGTACTTTGGTCGTTAGCACACAATTAAACACAGTTCAGCTGCCAACACTACATAAAAGCTGCAAGCGTTCGAGTCCGGTCGTTCATCTACATCTCTTCCTGTAACATGGCAGCGGGAACGATCCCTCACCTTGCTTGGTGGGCTTCCCTTGTGACCGCGTGTCCCCTGAGGAACCCTCAAGGCAAAACATGTCACAAACTTTTGTAAACTGTATCTTTTTAAGTGTCCTCAGCTGGGACAGACATCATTCAATGAATAATAAAGCCACCACATCTTAGTTTGTTCTGTGATTGACGATTTAACCGTTGATTTTCCTTATCATAAGCACACAAACTCACACATCCAGATATAAACACACAAAAAGGCAATTCCGAAGCAGGTCAGTCAGCCTTTTCTTTAGGAAGTCACCAGCACTAGAAATACAAGCTAAGGCTTAAGAGAGGTCCTCATGGTTTTGTTTTTTTTTTTTTGTTTTTTTTTTAAAAAAAAAAGGTCTGGGAGGAGATGATAAGTTTCTCATCTTTGATGGCTACAAAAGTCATTAAAACAAGTTAGGGTTCAGAATCTAAGACAGATGATACTACTTGCAGGATGGTTTAATGCCGCAGTTCTCAAAGGGTGAACCACTCCGTTTTAATCTCTAATACAGTAAATGTTGATCGATTTAACTCAAACAAAAAGTTCTTTGGGAGTCTTTAATACATTTTGAAAATGTAATGGGGCCCAGAGACCAAAAAGTCTGAGAACCTCTGGTTTAATGAAAGTAAAATGGTTTTCAAGTTTGTTTTGTCTTCTATCTCTCATTAGCTGTGCAACCTTAACCAAGTTACTTAGCCTTTCTGGTCTTCTATTTTCTATGGATCTGACTAACCACTCTCATAATTATCTGCTCAAGCATGCTTCCCTGCTGAAATATATTATCCAGAAGGTCAAGGTTATGTCTGTGGTGTTCATTCTGTTCATTCCATATCCCCAGAGCCTAGCAGAGCCCATTGAATGAAACATGATAGGGTCTCAATAAGTAATTATGAATTGATTGGCAGGGCGGTTGTGAGGATTAAATAGGATAATATGCATTAAGTGCCCCGTAAGGTACCTGGCACATGTCACAGGTGCTCAGTAAACGCCAGATCCCTTTCTTCACCACTAATGCTGTCCTTAGTTGTACCACACAGGAGAAAAAATGCATAGTTTGTCTATATAAAGTGAATATTTAAGGCATTTGTTCTCCAGGTGTGGTCCTCAAACCAGCAGCATCAGCATCACCTGCAAAATTGTCACAAATACAAATTATTGGGCTCCAACGCTAGACCCACTGAATCAGAAACACTGGAGGAGGAGACCATCATTCTGTGCTGTAACAAGCCCTCCAGAAGATTCTAATCCACGCTCAAAGGTGAGAACTATGGCTTTAAAATATGCATGGGTCTCCCTGTAAAAAAAAAAAAAAATGTATTTTATGAGAGTTGCACTTTGGCCTTTGATAGCAGAGTGTACCCAATATGCTCTCTATTGCTGGCTGCCTGGGAGCTTTTTAGGACAAAGGTAGGAGATGCAGAAAGTCAAATACAATAAACGTCAGTTGCTGGGCCTTGCAGGGTGGAGTGATTGAGTTTGTATTCTGGATGTGTATCTGGGGGCCAGTGCTACACATACTTTGCATTTGAAGTAAAGCTGGAAGCAGCAGGAACAGAGTTATACCTTAGAGAAACCCCAGCATAACCCTTGAATCATCTTTGTGGCGAGGCATAAAATTTATGGGTGGGAACGGAGGTGGGGGAGGGAGAGAAGGAAGGTAAATGGAAAGCAGATTTCTGATTTCTATCATACCTTCATAAACATACATCTAGTTTTCACAACTCCCGTGCAACCCAGCAAACCACTACCATTAGGAAAATTACTCATAAGCTTGAATCTTTGAGAGATGCCACCAGCCAATAACAGTTATAATTTGAGTAATGTTCATGTACCCACAATACAATGGGCACTTAGGATGCTACAGACGTGCACGTATCTTTGGAGGCTCACAGCTATCGTAGGGCACAGGCATTATCATTCTTCTCATTTACACGGTGGAAACTGAGCTTCAAGAGACTAAGCAGAGCTGGGATTCAAACCCAGGAACGCCTGACTCAAACTGTATGCCCTTCGCTAACAATTCTACCTACATATATACAACACAAAGAAGAGCCTTACAAATGTAATGGGCCATATTTTTGGTAGGGGCTATGACTCCAAGTTAATGCATAAACTAAAACTCCCATCATCATCCTTGAAAAAAGTCCCATATATTGTTCATCAAGTACAGTACATATTATATTATGTACACAATATTGTACAGTAATACATCGGCACAATTTCACACATTAACTTCCAGTACATAATATACAGCAATCAAATATTTTTAATAAATGAGAGAGAGTGTAAAATTGATTTTGAGTAAGTTAAATGTACATTGTAGCCACCCATAAACCTAGCTTGGATGCAGGATATACACTAAAGGACTGGGCACACCCACAGGGTAACAGAGGGAGTACTCTATGTACCAGAAGGTCCTAGGTACTCTGGAGTTATAGCAAGAAGTACATATACAGCTGCTACCCAGAAAAGCTTATACTATGCCGGGCAGAGGGCACACTCATGTGTAGTGATCTTACATGGCAAGGACTAGATCACAGTCGAGCCTTGAGGGCATGTGAAGAAAGAGGATCTGAGCCATCTTGAGAGAAGCCAACATACGTAGAAGGATGGATAAGAAACGAAGATCATATGAAGCATGGATTTGAGAAAAACACCCTGGTCTTAGAATTGGGGTGGACACACCCTAGATTTGAGTCCTCTTACTCCCTCGTTGCTAGTGCTTTGGCACTGACCCAATTACAGAATTTCAGGGCCAGCCAGCAAAAGAATTCCAACCCTGGCTTCTCAGGAGCTTTGCTGTCTACCTGGCCAGATAAAATTAACCACATGGCCCAAAGTACCCATCCCCGGCTTCACATCAGAACGATCTCAGGCACAAACCTCCCTGACTGTCCCATTTTGTCACTGGAATTATTGTCTCTAAGTTACTTGTTGAAACAACTGCACAAAATAGAACGAAGACATCAAATCAGGCATCCTGTGTCCCCAGTGTCTACTAAAAATTTACCATCTTCTCTGTTGCATTTAACTTACTCAAGGTACATTTAACTTACTCAAGATCAATCTTAATGAGAAAGATAAAGCATTTCTTTCAATCATTCTACTGTCCTTAATTTTAATTTTTGAAGATAGTTGTATTGAATACATCTTTCAATATTTTAAAAACAGAATCCTTATTTAGGTTGTTCAGAATGCACCATTTAGTGCAGGATTTTGTTGTTATATTTCTATTATGTTTCCTTTAAAAATCATTTTCTGTTTAAATGGATTAAGTCAACTACACAGGCATTTCTCTTTTGATATTAATGAAATGAATACATACAGGGCAATGGTACAAGCTAACTGGATGTAAGAACCTCTATTAGCACCGTTAAATATATAGACATAAATCAAAGTACATGCTGAGTGAGATTCCCCTCCCATTTCTTCTCCCTCAGAGTTACCCTCCATAGACCCTGTTTTTGAAATACAGAGAGATGAAAAACTACCTGAATGTAAAGGACTTTAGGAACCATTTTCCAGGTTCTTTGAGACAAAGGAAATGACTCTGATATCTCTTTCCCCAAATCATTTGTTCATCTCTCTCCTCACACTTACCACCATGGGT
This sequence comes from Rhinolophus ferrumequinum, assembly GCF_004115265.2. Lineage (NCBI taxonomy): Eukaryota > Metazoa > Chordata > Mammalia > Chiroptera > Rhinolophidae > Rhinolophus > Rhinolophus ferrumequinum. The sequence goes on from NC_046300.1 coordinate 32,765,277, forward strand.
TTTAATCTTTCTTCTCATGTGCCTATCTGCCCCTCAAGCCTGCGACTTCAAAAGATGTGAACCTCACATTTGTCCCCAGTGCCTAAGATAGCTTTTGGGATAACGGCTGTGATCAGTTATTATTCTATAGATGGAAAAATGGAAGAGAGAGGGTGTGGAAACAGGAGAAAGAGGCTCAGATGGAAAGGAAAGAATGAAGTTTTGGAAAAACTCTCAAGAGAAAGGGGAAAGGAACAAGCCTTTGCCTGCCTACTAAGCAACCGGACACTTTTTAACACTGCACATTTACAACCTTAACTAGTTCCATTTTCCAGACGCTAACATTCATGCAGGTCAAATAACTGACTCAAAAGCCTGCAACTTGAAAACTGTACGCTGGCACAGTTCATACCAGGTGTTTCTGGATCCAGAGGTCTGCCTCGGGGGAAACTAAGGACAGCCAGGCTCCAGACAACCTGTCAGGCAGAATCCTGAGAGTAGTCAGGCTGTTCAGCCATTGGACAACCCAACCAGGCACTGGAAGCGCCCCAACTGATAGTGAAGGCCAAACCTTTTGTCCCCTCTCTGCAGCGAGGTAATCTGGACTGGAGAGTCAGAGGCACCCAAAAAACCAATACCTCATACCTGGGCACCTCTTTGGGGTCCTGTCACATCCCATCTCTGAGCCTACTGTAAGTCCAGCTCTTGGTCCCAGAAGGTGGGTTCCGCCGATGCTCCAGCGCCCTCTAGCGACCATCCACTATAATGTCAACTATCTCCTGCCCTTCCCTCTTGCCTCTCCAACCCCTTGGACTGTCCTGGCCTTAGGCGTCTGTCAGCCTGATTTTGTTCCTCCTCTTCCTCAAAGTGAAATGAACTGGCCTACAGAGGTTTGGGATCTCTTAGATAAGGAAGGTCTTTTTGTCAAACAGCTTAAACCTGAGAAGGTTTTTAGAACTAACCTGAAATACTGTATTTTCCTCCTGATGTTTCCAAGGAGCAATGTCTCTAGTTTTCTAAGTAATACCAAACACAAAGTAGGAAATGCTATGCTCTGAACCAGAGATGGAAAAGCAACATTTTAGGAAATTTGTTCTTTTGGCGTGGACCTTTCATTTAAAACAGAATAAAGGATCCCCCTGTGGGTTCCTGGAACTGTAAACACTCATAAAATCTCTTTGTTTACTTTATTGACTCAGTTGTGACATTTGAAATAGAAAGCTAAGACTGTGCATAAGCAATTCTTCACAAAGCATGCACATTAACAGGGATGGCTGCAGACAATGGCTTTGTATAAATTTAATCATATCTATTGGGTAAATATTGCACTGGCTCCTAGAGAAATAAATGTAATAAGTCCTAGGCCTGCTCTTCCAAACACTCCAATGGAGGTGGGAGCTCCACCCCTGCCCCCATACGCAACTCAATCAAGATTATCAGTACACAGGGCGCCAGAGATTGGCGCCACCACAGTAATTATCTACGGGGAACTTGAGTCTCTTTATGAGAGGAGTAATCAAGAGGGCTGTTTTATGAGTCCCCTGATCTTGAGCAAGTCACGTCTGAGGTTCAGATTCCATGTCTGTCAAATTAAACAGCCATAATCAATAGACTACCCCCAAGCTCTCTTCCAGTTCTGAGAGTCATAGATTCAAAGTGATAAAGTTGTTGCTCGCAGTTCAGAGATGAGCGCACCACAGGCCAGCTTAGATGGGTTCCCCCTCCTATGAGGATACCAGAATCAGAGGACTATAATAAAGCTTCCCAAATAAGTCATCCTATCGCTTTCCATTTTTCAAGACTTGCCTTCAGGCCTTTAATATTTACTGAGCTAAAAGCCAGGGCTTCTCAAGAGGCTTTCTCAAGAATATAGCAGCCACACTGAGGACTTCCTGGGATTTGCCAACATAAGGAAAACATACTACACATCATATATATTTAGTTAGTTCATGGACTAAACAGAAAGCTCTTACATAAATGAGGTTTCCGGTACAGAAAAGGCTGAAAGTGTATTCAGGCACTACTATGTTTTTATTATGCAGTCACAAGTTTTAGCAAATATCCACTGGTTGAATTTGATGCTAATTGAGGCCTTACTATATATATATATATATATATATATATATATATATATATATATATATATATATATATGGCATATTTCAAGTAGCATAGAAAAGACAGCACATCTTGCCTGACCCATTTATTGAACCTGATTTTGGATTTACCACCAACCTCCACATAAATACCTTACCCAAAGAATGGATTTGTAATTCCAACCCCCTTAATTTTCATAACATGCTTCCCTCAAAAGAAAACCATTGTTGAAATTTTAGGACATCCTAAAAAGAACTACAGTCCTATAATGTATTCCTCACCATCTACATTCAATCAGGAGAAAGGCAGGGTCAAATGGAACCCTATTATTCTATGCTGCAAGGTCAGTTCTAAGGCACTATAGGATGGTTTTGAACCATGTGACATTTTATTTTAAATGCATGTTAATTTTTTTCTTTTGATATCTTGCGACTCTAAGAAAGACTATCGTTGCCAAGGAAATATGACTGGGTTATCGCACGGACCCAAAGGGGCTTTTGTGGCTTTTTTAAAAAAAATATTAACAAGACAAAAATGGAAAGATCAAATATAGAGAACAAATTTAGCCCCTTTCCTCTTCAAAATGCATGAAATACAGACCCTCTGCTATATTTCTGATTAAAAACTACAAAAATTCATGAAGTGACTTTCCCAACTAGTATAGGAACTTTCTCCCAGTCAGGCAGATACCATCAAAGTACTCTTCTCATTTTCTGTTTGGGATACAGATCCCTGTGGAAGTCTGGGACATTGATTATGCACAACATGAACTGCTCACCTCCAATATGTTTACCTCCAAATGGAAAAATCCTTTCTTTATGTGGATAAAGGTGGCCATAATGGTTCAGAGCACTATATTTCAGGGAACTTGTAAAATTAAGATGGAGAAAGGCATGGTGCAAACCATATACATACATTCAGTTGGGTTTCAACAGATTCAAATGCAGATGAGAATAAAGATTCTACCATTAACCCATTTTTTCTCAATAATTATTTCATATAGTCAGTACAATCTTAAGGTTTTCAGTCATGATAGTGGACTCAATCTGAAGATGGGAAGAAACGAAGCTTCTATGAGATGCTGGAATACTACATAAAACTTTCCTGGAAACAGATTAACATCTTTGCTTCCTACTAACTGAAATGTGGTATTTTTAAACCACAAATCCACATGCAGATCAAGAAACACTTTAGTACAAGACACTTTTCAATGAAAACCTCTAAAAGCAGAGTCTCCTTAAGACAAACCAATGATTCAAGCAAAACGCCATGTTGCTACCAGACGCCTGGAGATAAACAGAAGTCTTTTAAGCACAGTTAAAAAACAACTCATAAACCTCAGAGCAACTATTTTAAAATGTTTAGAAGCTCTAGTAAAGTACTTGTCCCATGCTGGGTAGCTCACTAGACCCCATCTGTGACTGCTCCCAATAAGAATGCTGGGAGTGAGGCTGACCACTCAAAGGAGAGGCATAGGTTTGGTGGCCGACAGAGTGTTCCATTTGTTACTCATGGTAACACGAGTAGAGCTTTGGTTCCGTTATAGGCAAGCTCTTCTCACCAAACTATTCAAAACCACCCAGATTCAACATCCACTCCTGCTATGAGTTAATAGTTCCTTTTATGCAATGATCGGGGAAATCACCTGGTTTTGATGTGGTTTCAGTTTGATCCTGTGAAACCATCAGAATCTTCCCATCAGAGATAAATGAGGGGAATCTGGCCTTTATTAGGACACACTATTAACACAGGTGCCCTAGCTATATCTGCCAATCTCCCTTCTATTTTTACCCACCTCCCTACATGTGAGTACCTTTGACCTACTCTGAGCTCATACCCGATTTGCTAGAGCAACTTTGTCAGTCTTTCTAGGCAAATATTAATAAGATTAATTTAACCTAGAAGCATCAGCTCGGTAAGGGAAATGAAAACATCAGAAGTTATCTAATTGCAGCCAGAATCATTCTGAGCTCTGTCTTATTGGCTCGGTAATAAAAAGAAATGGGACCTTCCTAAACTTAAAGGGCATCAAATAAAATGTGTAAAGTTGTTGCTCGCCTCTGGCTCTCGGGGGATGTATTATGTAGTTTAACCAGTGTATACTAACAACCAAACATTGTCATGGATTCAAAACACCTAGTACAGTGTTTTTCGGAGGGAGGGGTAGTGTTGTTTGGACATAAAGCAAAAAATAAAACACAAACATCTTTGAGAAGGGGTATTGTTAAGAGGGCAGTAGAAAGTAGGAATGGGAAGAAAACAATATTTCATTTGAAGTTAAGGTAGTTTTTCCATAAGAGCCGGGTTTAGTCTTAGTTTCAGAACACTTTTAAGTACCTTGGACAGCTAAACAAAAAAAATGCTGTTTAGGAAACGGAAAACCAAGTGAGCCAAGAACCACCACAGCACTGCTTTAAAAATTCCTGGCAAAGTAGCAAGAGGATGTTTTGTATACTTCTGAAAACAGGTGTAAAGGAGCAGAGGCATCTCCTCCAGAAAGGCACTGAAATCCTATGGTATCACTGGGTCACTGCGGGGAAGAGATACAGATATTTCTCTTGCAAAGTTTCCCAGGGCGCTCTCCCCGCTCAGCTCATCTTTCCTCCCGCCACCTCCGGAATCCCATGGCACGCACTTCCTAAGCTGGTGCCCAGGAATCATCTCTGCAGCCAGTGATTTTTCCTGGAACCTGGCAAGTTCTGGGACTGGAAGCCAGTATTGCAAGGCCGCCGGGAGGCGCGGTCTAATCTGGAGGACAGGATGGGAACCACAGCCTTGAAGTCCACCCGCTTCATTCCAGAAAAAAGAGGAGTGCATCTTCCTAAGAGTATTTCTCAGGGTTCAGCCTGTTACCCACCGGATGGTAATCAATACTCACTTGGCGTCGACCACCTCCCTCCTGTCTCCCTCGATTGCGCCCTAACAATCCTCGGGCGTCAGAGATCCCACACGGGGTCGCGATCTCCTTAATCAGCGGTGGCTAGCTCTTCAGTAGTTCCTCCGGTCCTATCTCCTGTCCTCTTATCCCCCAGGCTACTTTACTTAACAGAGAAAGGAGCGCCAAGGGACTTGGCTGAATCAAGGGATTTGCCAGGCTATTGATTAGTTTTAAGCCCGAGAGCCCAGGACGCAATTAAATAGTCCTGGGACCTATTGTAAGGGGGTGGGAAGGAGGCGGGGGCTGAAACCCACTGCAGCTAGGTCAAGCCGTTGGACACCGCGGCAATTTCCCAGAGCTTTCTCCCCGTCGGAAGGGAAGCTGCAACTTGTCAGGACTCTGCTCCCCTCCTCCTCCCCGATTTCTAAAACCGCCCTCCCCCCTTTAGGACTTGCAAGAGTGGTCACTCAACGCGTGCCCCGCGGTCCCCCTCCGCGGGCTGCCTCCCCACGCCACGCGCGCCACCCTACCTGAGCGAGTAGGGCGAATGTAAGAAGGCGAGGTGTAGGGGATGCGAGTTCCCTTGTATTAAGGACTATACTTGTAGCTGAGTCTTACAACAACAGTAATGATAAACAGGCAAATCTGAGCGAAAAACAGTGCATCTCAAAAGTTGGTCTTGCTTGCGCAGCAGCCACAACAGACTTTGCAATCTTAGTGCCCCAAGAACACAGGAATGCAGAGTTGGCGTTTACTTACCTGGGTGTGCCAGCCTCGAGGAGTAGAAAGAGAATTCAGCCCGGGACGAGGTCTGTCCCGCCCCCAAAATGCAAAATCCGGCTTTGAAGTGGAGACGGTTGGTGGTGTAGTTGTGTAGTGGAGTATACGGGGGTATCCGACTTCCCTCCCCCCCTCGTCCTCTGAGGCCAGTTTAACAGCAGCAGATGGAAAAGATGCTGGGAGGAGAGTTTGGTCTCTCCGGAAACCCTGACTCCATTCTTGGTGATGGGGGCTGGGGAAAGGTGAAAATATTGGGGGTAGCAGCGCGGCTCTCAGTTAACTCAGAGTAAAGTGGAAAGCACCGGGAAAAGAGAGAGAGCGAAGAGGAGCCAGGGAGGAAGGAACAGAAGGGGAGGCGAGCGGGTGACGGGGAGATGGCAGCTTCTCAGAAAGATTTCCACCTTCTGACGAAACCCATGCGCCCAGCAACCCGCGAGACACGAGTTCGGAAACCTCCGCACGAGCGCCCCCTGGGGGGTTCCGGCGGACGCGAGCATTGCCCCGGGAACGCGATTCCCCGGCCCCTCCCTAGACTAGGGGGGTGGTGCGCTCGGGGGTCCTGCCGCGTCAGCAGTCCAGGCTTCCTGCTCAACTCTGTCGCTCACACGAGATTCCTGGAGACATTTAATTCAGTTCCCCAAGTGCGTGGCCCTCATCTCCACTTCAGGGTAAAGCGGTCATATCTGCGAGGGGGTGGGACTGATACTTCTTATTGCACACATTCAGTTTTGCACACTGATACTTCTTTTTGCACAGCATCTTGGATGGATGCTCAACTCCCACTAAAAATGGTGTAGATATTGCTCATGTCTGTAGCCTCAGTGTCCACAATAGTGCCTGGCATATGGTAGGAGCCCAATAATTATTTTTTAATGGGTAAATGCATGAATAAATGAATGGATAGCCAGGCTTTTTGATCATCCCATAATGTCTTCCTGAATCCGCCCACCACACAAAATAAGAGAGAAATGCTTTGGAAGTGTCTGTGTTTAACAATAGATATAAACATGCTGCCGAATGTAAGGGGTAACCACTGTCTCGTACTATGAAGCACTTTAGAAAGAAAGGGTGGCTCTCCTGTTCCTTATTCAAAGTCAAATTCAGACAAATGAGCAATGGAGGAATATAGTGAGTCTGTTTCTGCAACAGAAGATAAACTAGACAGTTATGTTCTCTCAGCACCTAGGTATGGTCAGAGTCACAAACTGGACTTCAAATCCATAGGTTCCGAAAAGACTCTCTCTGACATTGAGATGATGTGGAAGATGTTACAATCTAATGTGGGTAGGGATATAGGGAGAGAGGAGTGTCTTCTACTCCACCCTCTTAGGGCACTATCTAACAAGACTCTTCATGTAAAAAAGTTATCAGCCAAGAGCCTTTCACCAACCACAGAGCTCTCAATTTCAAAGCCAGAGAAGGAGAAATCGTAGGGTGAGGAGCTGGTGCCCCATTGATGGTTCTACAGTGGCAATTAGGAAGACCTTAGAAAGAAGAAAAGCCTTCAGAAAGAAAAAAAAATGACATTTCCCTTCCCCCAGGTCACCTCTCAAGACCTTCTGAAGTAGGATAACAATAAACACGGACCCTAGAAAGGATCTTAGGGTGTTCATCTGTAGGCTGAAGCGCCTTTGATTCACTTTGATTGGAAACACATGGGTCATGCACTTAAACACAAGCCACTCATTGTGACCTTGGGACATGGGCTTACACTGATGGGCCAGGCCTCCCACAGTGTGTGGGAGCGTGCAGTGTGCCGCATAGCACTCCCGGAGCCAGGGGGGAGCCCCACGTGATCCACACTGAATGAGAGTAAGACACAAAGAAGATTCCTCAAAGGAAATTCAGGGTCATCCTAGCAAGAAAAGGGGGGATGGATGCTGGGCAGACAAAGTCAGCACCTGGTTACTAAATGTGAAAATATTAAGTCAGAAAATATTCCTTTCAGCTTTCATTAAGAAGCAGCCTCAGAAATGAACTTAAAGTTTGAGCTGACTGAACTTACAAAGATCGAGAGAAGATAAAGGAGAGTCATTATGCAATGAAGGCCGGTGGTAGTCTGTTTTGTTGTCCTGTTCATGATTGCAATCCCAATGCCTAGCACAATGTCTGTCACTTAGCAGGTAGTCAATAAACATTTGTTCAATTAAATTATTAAAAATACCTTAGTGGTCATTTAACACAAACTTTTTATTTTATAGGTGAGAAAAGAAGGAACTGAGATGTGCTGAGCAGTTACTACTTCTAGGCAATATCCCGGTACTCCATCGACCATCCCATTTAATTTTCTCAACAACTTGCCCAAGTAGGTTTTATTATATCTGCAAAAAACCTGGGGTTTGGGTTGTCAGAATGACCACACCAGGGAACACAACTAGTTAATGGGAGAACACGGAGTGTTAATTGAAGCAGGCTCTGACATGAACCCAAAAGCAGAAGAATTAGAGTCAGAACCCACAGGGAAGAATCCAGCACAATCATCTTCAGCCCCCATGTGAAAAGCATAGATACACAAACTAAATGCAACGCCACAACTTGTGACAAATATGGTTTCCTCTGCCAGCAGGCTGCAGCTCCCAAATTAGAAACAAACAGTTGCTTGCAAGCCGGTGTGCAGGACACACGTGCAGCTTTATGCCAGAAACTTGGATTTTTTTTTTTGCAAGGCATGACACTGAAGGTAAATTCGAAGAGGCTCTTGGCAAGACACATAAAACAGAATTTACTCCCACCGCTCATATAAAACCAACAGCTCATCTCTACAAATGAAGATATATAACCAACTAGAGAACTGTGGTCACAATCACTGCGCCTACAGAAAGTTGCTCACTAGACGGAGTCCCTTCAACAATTGTGACATCAAAATCTCCTCTGTATCACTCACCTCCTGCCAACTCTCCTTTTCATGGATTCTGAGCTGCTGGGTTCTACAGCCATAGTCAAAATTATCTCGAGCCACGATGCCACTGGCGTTCCCAAGCCGCAAAGGAGGCTCCAGCTCTGGGTAGATTCACTAGCTAGGTCTCTGTTTAATAACATAAGGGGAGGCATCCGCTCGCTGTCCTATGCCAATATGAAAAGCACCCCACCCATCAGAGTGACAAGTGAAATGCTGGAATGGAGCCAGGGAACAAAAGGGAAGAAATGTGAATTCTTACCAATGCAGTTGATACCATTTTGTAAGGGTAGCAGATGATGAAGGGGAAAAATAGGCAGAGAGTCGCTGCCCTGCTTTAAAAACCTTGGATCCTTCCCTGAATGAGTCAGGGTGAGCATTTTGTTTTGAAATTGAATTTCTGTTTCCTTTTCTTTTTTTTTTTTCTTCCCTCAGCTGTAGGATGGTTTTACACTCAACTAGTCAAAGGGACTGCTGTAAATAACAGGATTTATTTTTGAGGCTTTGGATCAAATAAGAACCTTGAATTTCTCCCCTAGGGTTATTTATAGCTCAAAAATGTGTTTTGTTTTGTTTCTATTTCATGTGATTTTGAGAATTGACTGATATGTCTTCCTTATGTATATGCCTGAGATGAGTTGTATTACTGGAAAGCAGAGAGGAGTGCTCTAAGAAAACCCTTCTAAGATGCTGAGAGTCAACAAAGAACTAATACACATGTTTCAAGCCGATGCAGGGATCACATCTTCTACTGTCTGTCGTTCTTTTGTATGGGGACTCTGTAGGACCTCTGTGCCTCTAAATCCATCACGAACAAGCTAGGCTACCAAGGGGCACTTTATACTCTTGTCTACCAATAGGTGGCATCAAAATCCCTCAAGCTTTTCTTCATTGCATTTTTAAAAACCAAAGCCAGAGAGCATTTTCTGTCTGAAATTTTACATTTTATCGTGGGTGATGTTTTAAAGGACACTAAATCACCTCTGTTATTTCAGAGCATAGTATCCCATTTATCTCTTAATTAGGCCTTTCAGTCACCCTTCTAAGCCTCAGTTTCCTCACTGTGAAAAGACAGTATTTTGAATTGAACTCCATCTTTGGCATTCTGGTTTTCAGCTACATAACGTGATAAAACTCATTAAAACTCCATTCCTTTGGGTTTAAGAAATGTTCACATGCAAAAAAAAAAAAAAAAAAAAAAGAAAGTCCGTCGCAAAGACTGCTATTTGCCTAGCCTGTATTCATTTTTGTTTGTTTGTTTTTTCCTCACTAAAAGAAGCACAGTTCCGTGGGATGTAGCAATGTGCACAGCCCCAAACCCACGTTTCCCAGGCTTTCTTGCACATGGGGTAGTCATGTGACAAAGATCTAGCCCTGCACTGTCTGATATGATATCCACTAGACCCATGTGGCTACTTAAGTTTAAATTTATTGAAATTAAATAAAATTAAAATTTCATTCCTTCAGTCACATTTTAAATGCTAATAGTCGCAGTGACCAGCAGCTACCACCTTGGATAGCTCAGATACGGAACATTTCCATCATCGCAGAAAGTTCTGCTGTATGTACTGGTCTAGTCATTAAGATGTCAGTGGAATTTATGGGCAGTTTCCATGATAGTCTTAAGAGGGAGGGAGATACTGACTCGGCTGGAATTTACATTTACCTCCTTACCTCTCCCTTCTTTCTACCTAAAGGTGAAGGTGGGTCAGCCATCATGTGACTATGAAGCAGCAAGCATGTGCCCCGGCAGGCTAAGCGGAAAAATAAAAGGAACCTGGGTCTTGGGTATCATGAAGGCATCCATGTTATCATCAATTGTATTATGAGAAAAATAAAGTCAGTTGATTCAAGCCACTATTTTTAGCTCTTTGTTACTAACAGCCAAATATTATTTCTAACTGGCATACCTTTGGAAAGTTACCTGGAAATTTTTCTATTAATGGCTTTGTATAAACAAGTTTCTTTCCAGTTTCCTTTCCTTTGGACAGAGCTGAGGACAAGATCCTGAATAAAAGAAATGAAACAATGTATATATCCACAATGCAATAATTATTAATCATTCATTTCACTATGCCAAATGGGCCAAAGGAAGGAAGGAAGATGGGTGTTAATGTTACTCAAAATTATTATCTTCTATCTTATAGGTTAGCAGAAGAGCAGCTTTGCGTTTTCCTAGAGAAGAGGTTGGTGGGTACGGAGAGAAAAAGAAAATAGTCTCCATGTGCTGGAGACTTGGCTGAAAGATTTAACGTTATCATATTTAACTCTCTCTGATAACCCAATAAGGTAAGTATTCCTTTTTTCTTTTGCAGATAACAAACTGAGGCTGAGAGAGATTAAGAATCTTGTCAAAATCTACATAGCTAGTTAGTTATAGCGATGAGTTTTAAATCCAGGTCACGTGGCTCTTGCCACAACTACATAATGAAATTCCCCTGGTGAGTGAATATCATCAGAGACTGATCCATACTTGCTTATTTCAGGGGTCTCATCCTATCCTCTCTACCACTTTTTTCACAGGATTGATTCTTTTCTGCCTTTGAAAAGACTGATAATATTTATCTTTCTTCATAAGCTGTAGAAATTAACCAGCAGGTTAGAGCAAAAGGCTTTCCAAATAAGGAAATGACACAGACAAAGTCTCCAAGTCAAGAGCAGTTATGGCCTGATCAAGTAACCTTGAGTAACTGAGCAATCCACTATATCTGGGGCAAAAAAAGCGGGGGGAGAAAGCAGCAAGGACTTAAACAAACGAGCAGGCCGGGGCATAGGTATAAAGGGCCTTACAAGAATTACTAAAGGAGATTTTATTTTATTCCATGGGCCACATATTCCCAAACCCTAAAGAAGGTTCCAGAATTTTCCTTGATCCATGGTGAAATGAGAAAAACAAGAAGTTTTTTTATACAGCGCAATTATTTTTTTGAGATGATCGCTTCGTTTATTTTTTTCATGTACACATTAGTCACTGCACTCTTGTTGTCAATTACTTGTGAGGTTTTGTCATTTTAAAATGGCCTTACTTGGTAAAATCAAAATACTTCCGAGCCCAGAACAACCAAAGAAATGTGTTTGGGATCTGTTCTGTGAAATTATACATTTGGAAACATCAGCTGAAGGTCACGGCAAAGACACTGAAGAGGTTTGAGCAGGTAGCGTGGAGATCAGGTGTTAAATTGAGGAGGGATTGGTGAGGGAAAATACTAGAGTTAGGGAAATGAGTAAGGTATCTTCTCGCTGAGTTTATTCAATAGATATTTGTTGAGTACCATTCTGGGGTTAGGGGGAGGAATACAATGATGAACCAGATGGGTAAGTTCTTGGCCCTCATGGAATTATCATGGAGTCAAGTTAGGGAGAGAGAACATGAACAAAGAGATTGGGAGTCAAGGGGGGGTGGAATGAGAAAGGGAAAGAAAGAACAAGAAAGAATTACAACACTCATAGATTATAATAAGCAGGTGAAAGAAATAAAAAGCATGATGAGGTAAGGGAGTAACTTGGAAATGCCTACCTATTTAGATAGGCTCATCAAAAAGGCCTCTTAAGGAGAAAGCATTTGAGCTGAGAACTAAAAGGTAAGAATGAGTCAACAAGCAGAAACCAGTGGGAAGAGCTTCCAGAGATGGGGAACAGCAAGTACGAAGCCTCAGAAGTCAAAAAGTTCTTTAAATTCTTAATGGTCAGTTTTGAGTTGGAAAAGACGGAATGAGACAGTTATACCACACCAGACTCCTTAAAGGGGACAATAGGAAGAAAGGATGAAAAGGATGTAAAGAGTTTTCAATAATACAGAGGACTTGTCTTGTTAGTTTCATTTATTAAACACATTTTGAACATCTAGTCTATACCAAACACCATCCTAGGTATGCGGGTTGACAAAATATTGTCTTCATTCTTCAGGGTCTTATAGTCCAATGTAAAAGCATAGAAAAGAAAAATGAACCCCACTTGTGTAATCCACAGGAACCTCCTGGATGGGAGTTTACTTCCATCCCACAGACTAAAGACGAAATCAGCTCCCGTTGACATCAATGGAAAGGAAGGCCTCTGGGCGGTGGGCTCAGGCAAACATGCAGAGGGTTTTTCTGGAAGCGTGAGTCCATATGTCTACAAAAGACATTTACAGGAAGAACGGGATTTGCCGCAGCAGAATCCCCTCCTTCATATGACCTGCTCTTCGCATTGCTTCTGGTTTCTTGATGGTTTTTCAGGTTTGGCCAGATCCACAGTTACCTTTTGGGTGAAATACTTTCATATATGTTATCTGGTTTATGCCCTGCAATAAAGCTAGGAGACATCGTTTAGCGCCATAATGTAGAACATGCCTTTGAAAACCACGTTCTCCTTCTGGTGAGAGAGATGTCTCTGATGTGTGCAGGTTGTCCCAGGATGAATCACAGAATCGACTTCTGTAAGGCAGTGGACACTGGGTCCTATGGGAGGAAGAAATACTTCTGTAACGGTCATGGGTGAGCCAGAAGGTTCTCAGGGGCAGATTCTGGGATTAAATTGTCGTCCTCGTAGGGTTGTGAGGCAGTGTGCAGAGTTTTGAAACCATATATACATAAAGATATTTTTCATTACTAAAGGAAATCTTACCATGTATTCTGCTTTGCAGTATGTCTTTTTATGTCAAAAAATGTTAACCTACATCATAATTTATAATGGTTATGAAATACCCCCATTATGGATATAACAACATATGCTAAACTAATCCCCTATTTCTCAGCAGGTGTTTCCAGTTTCTCTCTATTGTACACAAGGCTTCCATAAGCATGCTGAACTTCTGTAGTATTCTTTCCAAAAATCCATAACTTCAGTCTAGTACCATGAGAAAAACACCAAACCAATACATATTGAAGAACATTCTCTAAAATACCGCACTGGTACTCCTCAAAACTGTCAACATCATTTAAAAAAAATAATAAATGAATCAAGGCGGAGAAACTCTCACAGACCAGAGGATATTGAGACATGACAGTAAATACAATGTGCTGCCCTAGATCGGATCCATTAATGGCAAAACCGGTGAAATCCAAATAAAGTGTGGAGTTTACTTAATAGTAAAGTACCAATGTTGGTTTTTCAGTTATGACAAATGCTCCATGGTAACATAACCTGTTAACATTAGAGGAAAATGAGTGAGAAGTATGTGGAAATTCTCTGTACTATCTTTATAACTTTTCCATTAAATTTAACATTATTCCAAATTAAAAGTTTAGTTTTTAAAAACACACAACTTCTCCACTTGTCTCCTTAAAATAAAGTTAGATGAGTGGAGGTGAAGGCTATGCATAATTCAGGTTTTTGAAACATTTTGTGGAATTACCAGGGTGGTAATTAACTTAATCCATCATTTTTGCCTACTTTGGAAGTAAAAACTCTTGCTTTATCTGCTTGGTATCTTCAAGTCGAATGTCTGCTTGGCCCATTCCACAGGAAGACATTACCCAGTTAACTCCTTGCAAAACTCAGAGAGAATATTGATGAGAACTGCCAGAGAATTAGGACCGAGCCCACTGTTCGCAGCCTGGCTGGTTCTCAACAGGCAAAGTAATTAAGAAGTGACAAAACAAAACAAAACAAAACAAAAACAAATAAAGACACAAAATCTCCTGGGAAATAAGAACATAAAGTCAGAGAATGCCATTTTTACATAGTCATTTTTCTGATTGCAACTCTGCTTTCTGCATTCTTCCAGCAGAGCTGCCTTTAAAGTGAATCATCGGTGATCAAAGGCAGACCAAAATAACACATTGTTCCTCTAGAGAAGAAAAGGTGGAGTCCTATCATTCTGATTTTGGGGGGTGGGAGGTGGGAAGGGGGGAGAAAGAAGAGCAAGAGAGAGACCTCATTGTCTGCTCTTTCTAGGAGCAAGGCCTGTAATTTTGTTCTTTTGAAAATCTTTTTAAAAAACACTTGCCTAGAAAAACTGCATCATCGCTGTATCCCAGAACATGGGCGTCCGCAGGAATAGGAGACCTACCCTGGCCCCTCTCGGGAATGAATTAAAATATTTTCAAAGAATGACCTTAACCCCTTGAGCAGAAGAAACACCGAATTTGTGATTATGGGTAGAAATACCTGGTTCTCCGTTCCTGAGAAGAATCAACCTTTAAAGGACAGGATTAATTTAGTTCTCAATAGAGAACTCAAGGAACCTCTGCAAGGAGTTCATTTTCTTGCCCAAAGTCTGGATGATGCTTTGAAACTTACTGAGCAACCAGAATTAACAAACCAAGTGGACATGGCTTGGATGGTGGAAGGCAGTTCTGATTATAAGGAAGCCATGAACAAGCCAGGCCACCTTAGACTATTCGTGACAAGGAATTTGACAGTGACACATGTTTTTTCCAGGAACTGCTTTGGAGAAATATAAACTTCTCCCAGAATACCCAGGAGGAAATTCTGATGTCCAGGAGGAGAAAGGCATTAAATACAAATTTGAAGTATATACAAACAATGATTAATGTGAAGGGGTTTTCTGATTTATTCCAAGTGGTTCCCATCCTCTCCAAACAGTTATCTATTTTAACATTAGAAAAAGAGACTTCTGATGACTTCAGATCTATGGATAACTATTTCCAAGCAATATGTTTTTATTAATAATCTTCATTTTAACTAGATTTGGTTACGATTAGTCTTAACTATGCTATAGCCGATACCATTTGTGAAACATGTCTTGCTGTGACTGCCTGAATGTCCATCAAGGGCCAGGATTAGGTCCCTGGCACCTGCCTAGGGTAGTATTCCTACCAAGATGCCACAATAGGAGAGTGACCGGATAGCATGAGTTGAAACCTGGACCTATAAAAATAGGAGCTAGACAGATTTGTCCAAATGTCAGAAATGTAAACAGACGAGTTAGAACTCAGATATTAAAAGAAAATTAGATCAAAATAGGGACCATGAATTACTCTCTGCACATCAAACTTCTGAAAGACAGGTTCTGTTCACTCAGGGAATCAGTTAAGTCAAGAAATTCAGCCTACTCCATAGGGACAGTAAAGAGGCAGGTAGGAGACTACCTTTTTGATGATTAAAAGAGAAGGGCTGAGATCTTTAGAAACTCTGTTTCTGATCTTGGGTGAGTTTCCATGGGATGTTACAATGATAGAACAAGAATAGGCTGCTCAGATAAACATATAGCTAAAAACAAACATTCAGAGAGAATGGATATTGCTAGAAACCAAAATGAGTAGGTTAGAAAATAAACTTCACATCATTAGAAAATGAAAATTAAAACATGGTTTACCCATCATGTTAACAAATATTGGGATTTTTAGGTATTCAAATTTTAGGTATTCAAAATGCCTTTGTAGAGTAGAAGGCAGCAACGTCAATTAAAATTCAAAATATCCTGGGTTTGGACCCAGAACTTCCATTTCTAGAAATTAATACTGAACAAAGAGATGGACCCAAGAGTATTTGTTGCACCATTTATTAAAACTTGGAAACAGCCCAAATATGGATCAATAAAGAAATAATTAATCATAAATAAATAAACAAACAAATAAATAAATACACTTGCCTGTTGGGAAAGGCATAAGTAACACTGAGGCATGTATTAAAAAGTTTCTCTATTCTGTGTCTATCACCTCCTCTTATAGCAATTGCAGTGAATGATCTGCCTTGTGTCTGATCTTGCTGTTAGTATTTAGAGGAAAGGAGACATTCACCCAGGTAGTAGTACAGTGCCAGGCACTGTACCAGGCCCCTTCCGGTATGTTTTCATCAATTTCTCCCAATAGTAGTGCAGGGTAACAGTGTGGGAGATTCCAAAAAATGATCACCAGTCTTCGTTTCCCCAATATCTGCACCCTTGCAATGTACTTCTGTGGCTCTTCCTACCCAGTAGGGGAGTCTGTTTGTCCATCCTCTTGAAGCTAGGCTGGCCTTGTGACTAGTTTTGACCAATAAAAAGCTGCAGACATGATGTTGTGCCAGTTCTGAGCCTAAACTTTTAAGAGGTCTGGCACATTCCCACCCAGCCAAGCCAAGGTTATCTCATTAGACGATGCGTGACAGATGGGACAGAGACGAGTCAATGCAGCTGAAGCCCAGGCACATGAGACAGCACAGGCATGATCAGAAAACCAGCCCCCAGCCCCTTCAATTGGCCGTGAATGAGCTATGCCCAAAACAGCTGAACATGAGCAAAAGTGTGACCTAATAACTGCTTGTTATTTTAAACCACTGAGCTTTAGAGGTGGTTTGTTACACATCAATAGTAAATTGATACAAGAAGAAACCCTTATTTCTTTTTAAGATATAAGAAAATTAAGGCATAGAGATTAAATAATTTCCCCAAGGCTACACAGCAGCAAAGTGGGGATAGTCAGGATTCCATCCAAGGCACTAAATAAATCTAAGGTCTCTACTCCTTCCACTACAACCCCTGCCCGTAGAATGGAAACAGAAGAAAAACAAATGCAACCGAAAGTCACAGCCAGTTAAATGTGGTAAAACTAGAGTCACTTTCCCAGCTGTCTTGTAGGTAGTGCGCAACATGTGTGCATACATATGTCTATGTTTATGAAGAATGATCTATTCAATGGAGAGAATGAGCTAGGTAAGAGAAAGCTATTTTTTAACTTCGATAACATAGTCTAAATTAAATGCATTTATCTTGGTGTAAATCTGTAATTACCTCCCAATGACAACTGGCTTGCTTTTGACAAACTGCCTTGTTTCTCTCTTAAAAGCTAGGTCACGCTGAGGATAACCATTCAGCAGTCCTTTTTCCCCTCCCTGTGGGGCTCTGCCCTGCTCTTCCATCCTTCCTTTGTGCCACTTCTCTTTCCAAACTTTTTCCCTTTTATCTCCTCTAACTTTCTCTGTCTGTCAAAACTTGTATAATAGCAGTTTAATTAATCCCCCATAGTCCCATTCTCCTAACTCCTGCATTTTTAACAACTTCCTTTTCTGGTCTTGAATTTGTCACTCCTCTAGTTCATCACTTCCAGATCGTCTTCCTTGGGTTCACCAAGATGATGAATTAGATCACGTCATTCCTCTGCTTAATACCCTTCAGCACCTCCCTGTTGCTCCCAGGAGAGTCTGGACTCCTTAACATGCCCTCGCAGGTGCTGCTTTACTCGCTGGGTCTCACGCTATGACCCCTCCCAGCAGCTTCAACTCCTACTGCTGAGTCTTCCCACATGCTGTTTCCTCTGCTGAGTTCCCTTTATGTGTGTGCGTAGGTGTGCATTCACATGTGCACACACACACACACACACACACACACACACACACACACATTTTGACTAATTTTCCAAGTCTTAGAAGAAATGTCCCTCCTTCGGAAAAGCCTGTTCTGAATCTCTAGAGAATCTGATATGGTCTTATTACGAGCCCACAAGTAGCCTGTTCTTCCCTTCTATAACATTAACCACTCTATGTCGTATTTGCTGGTTTAAGTATCTGTAACCCTTAACTTACCGTCTTTTACTAACGATTGTATACCCAAGGCTAGAAAGGAGCTTTGTACATAGTGTGCTCTCAAATATTTATTGAATCAATGCATCATAGGGTGTTATTCTTCATTATGTGCGATTTACCCTCAAAAGAATTTTCATAATTTTTTGTACTCAATGTACAAGAGGACAGAGTTGGAATATTTTGGATAATAAGTAACTGAAAAAATGAACATAAACAAGCTTGAACAATCAGGGATCAACTGGCTCATGTGGTAAGAAGATTCCGTAGACAGGACAATAATCAAAGGTGGTTTTATTCAGTAACTCTGGCTCTGTCTTACTTCTCTGACAGATTGTGAGATACCTGACTGCTCAGACTACACATTCACAGGTCCAGAGGATGGGAGAATTCAAAATTTGTCTAGAAATCCCAAGCAAAAGTTCCAAGGTTTGTTCTGATTAGATCACTTAGGCCACACGGTCAGCAAAGAGTCAAGGCAAGGGCCAAGATAATGTAATGTGTTGATGGCTTAAGATCCCCACTCCCTAAATAAATGGGCTGTGTGGGGGAAGTAATGGCCAATTAAATGAAAATTGGACTACCATTAAGAAGAGAGTCGGGAGTACTGGCTATAGCTAATAATGACTCTGCATTTGTCACCACATATTTTTCCATGACTGAATTCAGAATAATTTACAGGACATATGCTCTGTACACTGATATGCTGGGCCTGTGTAGGCTAGAAGTAAGATACGACTTCTGCCCAACAAGAACTTAAGCTCCAGTTGGCATAACTCCTTTTACTCTTCATTTCAGATGCAAACAGAGGTCGATTTGGGATTCTGTAAGAGTGGAGAGGGGGAATTGCTTATAAAGCTTTGCCCATTTGGGGCTTCAATATCTTGATAATACTAAGTCCGTGTATAAAAAGGATGCATAAATGTATGAAAAGGATGCTGGGACTTCATGAAGATAACAGGAGACTTACATGAATGCATGTGATTCACTATATGACTAAGTGCAGCATACATAATATACTCTCCTACTATCAAGTTCAAGTTACATTGCCAACTTCCTAGAAATTGCAGAAATCACTAGGTAGGCATAACCACGTAACTTTTCTTGGATGTGATCTTGTTTGAATATGCAATCTTCTCACATTATACAGGTTCTGATGAGCCTCTTCTCAATGTCACTCTGTGATGGAACAGTCTCATAGCAGGGCTGCTTTAACATGACTGGCAGAAACTTTTGAGTTTCTTGATGAATAATCACTCAAAGTTAAAGTTTTAAATGGAGAGCCTTCATCAACTATCTCTAAGGGCAGTTTTTCAAACGTGCTCTACTAACTCCAGCTGCTGGTTGTTCCTTGCTTTGGGAATGGCTTTTCTCTCTATGGTCTTTTTTTCTGTTTCTGTATTCCTCTCACTGGAAGTCTCTGTATTTCGCCTACTCTGCATCAGTGGGAAAGCAGTTGATATTCTGCTCTTCGGGAGAGAAAGAGTAGCTTTCAGATTAGGCCCAAACTAAAAACAAATCTCTGCCTTGAGCAGAAATACAATCCTTTCTATAATGACCATAAAACATTCTTTCTGGCTTTAGCACATCAGAGATTTTAATGTTTAACTCCTTGCCTACCAATATTAACCAGTTTTACAATAAAAATCAGCACAAGATGAAGAAAGCTGTTAGGTCATTTAAGGCATGTAAGGGGGCTTCAGTCCATCAAATTTGTGATTTAACACATCAGAATATCTTTGTTTTTTATAGATATCAAATCAGTTGGACTTCGTGACCCATCTTTATTTGACAAATATTTTCCCATCCATAAAAATACAAGGACGAGGATCACAGACATACTACGTTCCACAGCTTCTTACTGGAGTTGTACAAGTAGCAACTTGATTTATTTGTGATTCATTTCTTCTTCCTGAATACTTCTTTCAGTGAATATAGAAGCACAGAATCAAAAGCAACTGTTGAATACTGTTCATTTATTCAGTCAATAAGTATTTACTGAGTGCATGCTATGTGCCAGGGACTCTGCTAGTCACTGGAGATATTAGGGGGAAATATTTTAATGGGGCAATAGTCATGAAGCAGATAACTCTAATATAGCATGGTGAGATTATGATAGAGAATTTATAGGGTGCAATGGCAGCATTAGGCTCAAGGAGTTAACATGGTCTAGGGAAGTGGAAAGGTTTCCTCAAGAGGTAGCATGTAGGCCAGACTTGAAGAGCCAGTATGAGTTGACCAGGAAAATGGGAGTGAGGGAGAGGGAAGGGGCAGAGAAAGGATTGTGTGCATGAAAGTCAGAGGTAAAAGTAGCTGGAGAGAGAGGTGGAAGACGGGGGAGGGTTTAGGGCAGGGCTGGAGATGGAAAAAAGAGATTGGTTGATTTATTGACATATGGTTCAATGAGAATAATGAGGAGGAAGGGGCTGAAGAGGCTGCTGGGAGGAAGATCATGGAAGATTTTATAAGGTCATTAAAGAGTGGACTTTAAAGAGTGACTGAAAAAATCTTTAAAGGGGACTGGCATGACTTTATTTCCATTTTAACAAGCTCTTCTAGCAGCAGGGTGGAGAATTGATTGAAGGTGAGCAGGATGGGAGGCAGGGAGACTATTTAGGATGGTGGCAGCGATCTGGATAAAAACATGATGGTGGCCTAAACCCAAGCAGTGACAGTGAGGATGGTAGAACTAGGTGACTTCAGAGATATTTATAAGATAAAATCTATTGTGACTTGGGGACCATTAGTGTGGATCCAAAATACACGAATAGTTCAAATGTGTGGCATCATTTTACTCTGGGTTTTACTTACTGTAGCAGATGCTATGGGTGTTCTCCCTCCCCACCCTCACCAAGCCTTCTCTGCCCCAATCTGAGGTCACCTGTTGACAGTTGCTTTACACATAGGTGGCTGCCTGCATTTGTGTCTGAAGGCATTATCTGGCCACTGGCAAGGGCAAGTCAAAATATAAGCAAGTCAATGCCCCCACAAGTGACCCTCAACAGAACAGCGATGGAAACTGGTAGCTAAATATCCCAACTTCCTTGTCCTCTTGTGGGACATCTCTAAGCCATTTTCTACATAGCTTCTCAGGGGGTCTCACTGAGACTCAGCCCAGTTGCCCACAGTGGTAACCCATTCATAAATGTGTCTTTATTGGCTTTCTGACCTTTCCTGTCTACTCCCCTATCCCCTCACTTCTTTGTTTCCCCTCCTGGAAACAACTCTTAAATAAACCACTTGCACCAAAATCCTTGTCTCAGGGTCTGCTTTTAGGGAAATCCAAATTAAATATTATAATGTTGCTAGATCTGTTAACTGAAAGATCATTTTTAAAAGCTCATCCATCCCTCTTTGAACCTTTCAAGCTATCCTGTCACTCAGCAGAGGCAATCATGGCCAGATTCCATGTAGACCCAGTTCTCTAGAGGGCAGAGAAGTTGATTATTAGGTTCTAATCAAGTCAAGATCCTGCCCTCCTCACCAGGGTCTCTGTCAGTCCAGCTCTTCGCCTCACTTTCATTTTTTTTCAGCAGCAATCAGAGGCACTTGGACGGAATTATGCCTACTGCAAAGCATCTAAAATCAAATACCTCGGCCTTTTGCACCTATGTTTTATTAATATGCTTTAATCTTTGTTGAGCCTTATCAAGAGCCCTCTTGAGAGAACAATTAGTTTAGTATATCATCACTTTTTATGACTTCCTGGATTTTACAGAAATTGAATTTTAAAGGAAAGTATAACCCGCTATTTGGGAATAGATCAGAAAGCAAATACTTTACCACTTGCCCAGGACTTGATCACACCTCATACTCTTTGTGTTAAAGAAGATCATGGCATAAGGTGGAAAAAGCATCTATCAAGAGTAAGATATATGTCAGGCTCCCAGACTGATTTCATCATTGAGCAAAGTGGTCTCTACCCTATCAGCTCAGATCAGGTGGCCATCTCTGCCGATCAGAAATGAGGGTTGTGGGGAGAGGCAACAGGGATGAGGAGAAGCAGGGACTATCCTTTCTAAGCACTGAGGAGTGTCAGGCGATAGACCGAATAACTTGATTTTGCCGCCTCATTGAGTCCTTCCCATAAGTCTACACAAGGGATATTAATCCTATTTACAAATGAGGAATCTGAAGCTTGAGGCAGTTAAAGAACTTGTCCAATGCCACACGTGTGTGGGGTAGAGACTAGATTTAACCTAGGCCTCTTTGCTTCCAAAGTTCATACATACTTTTTCCACTATACTATTTGATTTCAAGCCATTTTTACTCTGTTTCTTATAGATATTCCCCAAAGGCAGAGAAAGCTTTTCCCGGTGGAATTTTCAGTAGCAGCATTTCCTAGCATCTGGGCAATCCCACAGGAGTAAGGGACCAAGGACATTAGTGTTAAACTTCCTTACTTTCTTCAACCCCAATTTATCAACATATCAGTAAATCATCACTGTTGCTATAAACAGCCAGCTAGGAGTACCTCTAAATTTAATAAAACCTTAATAATTCATAACAAAAAAAGAGAGCAGGTCATAGAATCTCCCTCCCCCCAGTACATAACAACAATCATAACAAGAAAAACACATTATTTAAAAAGTGAAAAGAACCACCACAACTAACCTTTTGATATGAACTTATAAAAATGCCAGCTGAGCCAGGAAAGCAGGGAAGAAAAAGATTCTGGTGTAGCTTAGTAGAATCAGTGCTGGGTAAAGAAAGTGAATGAACAAACCTGAGAATAATCACTAACAGCCCCAAAGTTAGCACAGTCAGCAGTTGGGGGAGGTTGTAAAAACTCTCTCAATCCTGTGCCTATAACCACGGAAACTCCAAAGGCTCGGAGAAAATGCTAGTACTCTACTTGGGTATCCCCCAGCTGAGAGAAACAAGAAGGAAGGCAAAATGGTCAGAACTACCCTGGTCTGTCTCCAACAATAATAGAGACTAGCAGAACAAAACAAAAAACTGTGCTCTTAGGCTGTAGGAAGTGTGCACAGAGAACCCCAGATAAATGAAAATTCACTTCTCCTCTTGGAACTATGAATGAGGAGCCAAATCTTCAGACACTGTTTTGTTTTCCTTCTAGTTCTGGCAGGAATAGAAATAGCAATTTGGAAAATGTGACTAGAAATGGTGATGTGAAACAACCAGGACCATCTCTCTGATATAAATACAGTCCACACTAACTTGAAGGACAGATCCAAATAAAGATGCCATCCCTGTCCTCTCTCCCCTTCACAAGAATAGAAAATGGCTTCAACCAGGTGTCGTGTGTCCTGATACAGGACATTTGACAGAGCTTCAGAAGAAAGAGAAATAATAGATTCTCCAAAGGCCACACACAACCCAATCATATTTCTCCAAACCCTCCCAGTGCTCTGGACCCTTTTTAAAAATGGGTAAAACTCCTTCCATCACCATATATTTGATCCCAACAAACTTTAATTTAAAAAAAAAAGGGGGTAGAACTCACAATATGCACCCTTCAAAGAGCTTGGAAGCGGGAGATAAATATGTCACTGAGAGAGTGGGAAAAGAGTCAAGAAGAACCTGTCCATTATTAGAAAACATAGAAACTCTGGGTAGAGTTGTCCACACCAGGCCCTGAAGATGCAAAGAAATGGTATGGCGATAGGAGAACATACTACAGCCAAATGAGAGAGCAAGAGAGCAAAAGCAAGAAAGCGAGAGAGAGTAAGAGTGAGAGCAAGAGTGAGAGAAGACAGAAGTTGCCAAAACTGTTCAAAAGCTAATGCAGAAGAAAATTCTCTGACAATACTTCATGCTATAGTCTTTCTATGGGTTTCTATAGAAAAATGAAATCAGTAAAATAAGACTACAAACCAAAGACAATAAAACAACAGGATGAGATGAAAATTGAGATTACAAATAAGAAAATAAGCCCAAGAAACAACCCATTATGGAACAAGGAATACAACAGACACAGCTGAAAACAATTACTAATATATAAAGAAGACTTAGCCACATTGAATATAGAAAAAGAAAAAAAAAAACTAAGAGCCTAAAACAATAAGGTAATAGATGCTGAAACACAGAAAGGAAAAAAAAAAAAAAAGGCCTAATAAAGGCATATTATTTCTCCAGAAATAGGAAATTCAAATAAATGAGACAGAAAATATATTCAAAACTTATTGAAAAAATTTTCTTTGAAATAGGAAAAACAATTTATAGACAGAAAGAACACAGAATGTTCCAGGAAAAATTAATAACTATGAGAGAATTATTGAAATCATCACTAAGTTACTGAACTCTGAAGCAAACAGAAAATTCTTCAGGTATTTAGTAGACAAAAAAGAAAGTCATGAGGACAAAAAAGAGAGTCTGGTTTCAGAATTTCCACAGCAAAATGTAACGACAGAAGTCAGTGACAAATGGTTACAAATTAAATTCAAGAAATTCTGACTCAAGATTACCTTTCAAAATCAAGATATCTTTCAAATACAAAAGAAACAAGAAATTGCTTTCACCATGAAAGAGTTAAGAGATTATAATGCCTAAAAGGCTTTGAAAAGAATTCCAGACACTTAAATCAAACCAACAAAAAATTAAATCAAAATACAGAATTCAAGAATAGAGAAACTGTAGTAAAAATGACTAATTTCTATTGAACAAAATCAGGATTAAATAGTTATCGGAATTGTACAGAATAGAAGTAAATGCTATAAATCTTGACAACTTAAAAATAAAATACTATAGCTAAAGGAAAAAAGGCAGTGAGGGAAAGGAAAATAGGAGAAAATGTAAATGTACAACTTCTTCATTTCTCATGATAGAGAAACAACCAGTATTGTTGAAACATGGAACACAGTTAAAAACCATGTATGTATGCAGATGATATGATACTATATATAGAGAACCCTAAAGACTCCACCAAGAAGCTATTAGAGCTGATAGATGAATTTAGTAAAGTGGCAGGATACAAAATTAATATTCAGAAATCAGTTGCATTTGTATATACCAATAATAAAACATCAGAAGGAGAAATTAAAAAAACAATCCCATTTACAATCGCTCCAAAGACTATAAAATACCTGGGAATAAATTTAACCAAAGAAGTAAAAGATCTATACTCAGAAAATTATAAGACACTGATGAAAGGAATGAAGGAAGATATAAATAGATGGAAACACATATCATGTTCATGGATAGAAAGAATTAATATAGTTAAAATGTCCATACTGCCTAAGGCAATATACATATTCAATGCAATTCCTATCAAACTGCCAACGTCGTTTTTCACAGAAATAGAACATATAATCCTAAAATTTATATGGGACCATAAAAGACCCCGAATAGCAAAGGCAATCTTGAGAAATAAGAACAAAGTGGGAGGTATAACAATACCTGACTTCAAATTATACTACAAGGCTACAGTAATCAAAACAGCATGGTACTGGCATAAAAACAGACACATAGATCAATGGAACAGAATAGAGAGTCCAGAAATAAATCCACGCCTATATGGCCATTTAATCTACGACAATGGAAGCAAGAATGTACGATGGAGTAATGACAGTCTATTCAATAAATGGTGCTGGGAAACCTGGACAGACACATGCAAAAAAATGAAGTTGGACCACCTCCTTACACCATACACAAAAATAAATTCAAAATGGCTTAAAGACTTAAATGTAAGGTCTGAAACCATAAAATACCTAGAAGAAAATATAGGAAGAAACTTCTCAGACATTACCCGGAGTAAGATTTTTACTGATATACACCCTCGCTCGAGGGAACTAAGAGAAAAAATAAACATGTGGGATTATATCAAACTAAAAAGTTTTTTCACAGCAAAGGAAACCATCAATAAAACAAGAAGGGATCCTACTGAATGGGAAAAGATATTTGCCAATGATATATCTGATAAGGGATTAATATCACAAATCTATGGAAAACTTACTCAACCCAACTCCAAAAAAACAAACGATCCAATTAAAAAATGGGCAGAGGACTTGAAGAGACATTTTTCTGAAAAGGACATACAGATGGCAAACAGACATATGAAGAAATGCTCAACCTCACTAACCATCAGAGAAATGCAAATAAAAACCACAATGAGATACCACCTCACCCCAGTCAGAATGGCTATCATCAATAAATCAACAAACAACAAGTGCTGGCGCGGATGTGGAGAAAAGGGAATGCTTGTGCACTGTTGGTGGGATTGCAGACTGGTGCAGCCGCTATGGAAAACAGTATGGAGGTATCTCAAAATTCTGAAAATGGAACTACCTTATGATCCAGTAATTCCACTCCTAGGTATCTATCCGGAGAAATCCAGAACTTCAATTCAAAAATCTTTATGCACTCCTATGTTTATTGCAGCACTATACACAATAGCTAAGACATGGAAACAACCAAAATGCCCATCGGTAGATGACTGGATTAAGAAACTGTGGTACATTTATACAATGGAGTATTACGCAGCCATAAAGAAGAAAGAAATCTTACCATTTGCAACAACATGGATGGATCTAGAGAACATTATGTTAAGTGAAATAAGTCAGACAGAGAAAGATAAGTACCATATGATCTCACTTATTTGCGGATTCTAAAGAAAAGAATAAGTGAATGAACTAATCAGAAACAGTTTGGGAGACAATGAGGAAAAACTGAGGGTTGCTAGATGGGCGGGAGGGGTGGGGGGTGGGGGGGAGGGTGAGGGGATTGGAGGGCAGTCGGTGACCACAGGATGGCCACGGGGTTTGAAAATTAATCTGGGGAACGTAATTTGGTGGTTACCAGAGCGTAAGGGGGTTGGGGGGTGGGGGATGAGGGTGAGGGGGATCAAATGTATGGTGATGGAAGGGGAGCTGACTCTGGGTGGTGAACACACAGTGTGATTTATGGATGATGTGATACAGAATTGCACAACTGAAATCTATGTAATTCTACTAACAATTGTCACCCCAATAAATTAAAAATAAATTAAAAAAAAAAACCATGTATGATTCCTACCTGTCAATGTTTCTACCAACTACATTCTTATCAATAGAACAGTGGGTCTCAAATTTAGTGTACCCAAAGCCATCTGAAAGGCTTGTTAAAATACAGATTGCTGGGCCCATCCATAGAGTTTCCAATTCAGTAGGTGTGGACTAGCACGTGAGAAACTGCGTTTCTAACAAGTTCTCAGGTGAGTTCTGATGTTGCTGGTCTAGGGACCACTGCCTTACAAGGAGTATTTAGGAACTAGATTCTCTTGGGAAGTTATTATTTAAGTTTAAATTTAAGAGAATTTAATAATTTGTATTTAAAATTACATATATAGTATGACCTCTTAATGTAATCATCATTTCCATCTAATCCACCCACGTTTCTATTTTTGTATATGTCTGAAAAGAGAGAGGAGAGAAGAGAGATATTTAGAATAATGTTCATCTGATGTTATTGATAGTTATTCCCAAGTAGTGAGATTTGAAGATTTTATTTGTACTTTTTATACTCTTTAAATCTCTTAGAATGAGCTTATGAAACACTAACAAAATAGTAAGGTCATTAACAACAACAAGAAACTACAAGTCAAGAAACACAATTTATTCAATCTAGATTTTAGTTTCTCAGAGTGACCCTAGGAAATGTGTTTTAAAGGTCATTATGATCTCCAACAATGTCAGCCATACAAGGTTAGCAATTCAGCTCAAACACCACTCAGTTTCCCTAATAACTCTGAGTGGAGTTTTCACCCATGGACACATCCACTTCCTTGCATAGAAACAGCGTTTTCAGCTCTACTTCATTTTGTTCAGATCTGTTTGCTGCCTGCTGTATGAAATCATGCCTTTCTTTGGTGATCCTAGAATTGGCTCTTCCAATTTCTTAGGGGTTTTAGGAACAAACTCACATTAAGGCTTTCCATAACCTTTGAGATTTTATAACCCCCATTCTTATCCTGCCTCAGCCTCACAAAAGATGCTTTGTGGCTTTTCTCATTCCTTGTCCTGAAACTCTAAATTCTTCCTGACGCATTTTAATTCCCCTTCTCTGGGTATGTTTCTTAAAGCTCCTATCTTATATTTTTGGGTGCAAAATAGCTGTCAAATGAAGCAAAGCCTTCTCCCACAGAGTTAATGATTACTTTACACATGGTTCCAGAGCTGGAAATGAAACACACACACACACACACACACACACACACACACACACACACACAAGTAAAACACTACCAATTATGAGCTGCCAAATTATATCTTGACTTCAGAATAACTTCCCATCAGTGAAGGAAATACAGATAATATAATCACCAATGAAATGAGAGTAAAGAAAAATACCAACAACAGTGAATCCAACCTCAGTGGGTAGAAGCTTGCAATAGAAACTGAGAACAGGATGGAAACTCCTTTGACTATGTGTTGAGGAGAGGGCGAGAGAGAGAAATAACTGAGTGGATGAGCTTCTGTGATTATTAAATAAGGATTAGCAAAGCCAATGCTGTATCAGAGCAACATAAAAAAAAAAAGGATTTATAATCTGATCATGAGATGGTTCCAGTTTGATCCCTCAGGTGTGAATCAGAATTTGGGTGTGACCCCATCATCAGTGTCCATTATTCCAACTCTTACTATTTTATGGATTTTCCAACTTTGATGTTTTCTGAGTCTTTGATTCTGAGTCTTCTCTCCCTGGAAAATAGGATGTCAGGGAACACTCTCTGCCAGAGCTACAACTGTTCTTGGCCAAGTTCACCACCCAAACAGCTGCTAGCAAACCCTCTCACCTGAAAGACTTCAAGCTGCTCTCACCTGGGCATTGGTTTCCAACAGAGAGCAGGAGGATGAGGCAGCTCTCTCTGAGAAAGCAGACGTTTTTGTGGTAAGTTTTGCTGATCACTGATATAATGTTTCCTATATTCACTCTTCTCCTTGCCCTGGACTTTCTGAAGTTTACATGACAGCTAATCTTCCAAGATTATTTTTATTCCATATTTTACTCTGAGCAAGAAGAGTTGACTTGTGTTTTTGCATATACCTCTAGCATCACAGCCTCACTTGTGGACAATTACTCCTCTTCTTGTTTGATTCCGGAAGCTTCACTATGCCTTTTTCTAACTGATCTGTTTATCAGATACCCCGGTCAAGGATGGTCTGCTATCTCCAGATAGGTTACAAATAGAGGCCTGGGTAAATGCAACCTGTAACCCGCAACTCTCTTCTTTGACATCTTGAGAATGTCACTAGTTTCATAGCCCCTTTCCCTCCTAAGTTCATTTTCTACCAAGCCTTCCAACCTTGATGAACCATAGGAGGTATAAAGAATATTTTCACATGGCATACCTATTTGTTCTAAGTCAAAACAGCAAGATACAAACTGGGTTCGGGATTGGAACACCTGGATCCTGGTACTGTTTCCTACCTCTAGCTAGTTGTATAATCTTAGGCAGATAGGTACAGCCTAGGTGTAACCTGAGCTGAGTGCTAGGCTCAGTCTTAAATATGGGTGGGCAAAGCATAAACCAAATTCTCAGAGGATGAGTCCAAGGCCACCCAGTTACTAAGTGGGACAGAGAGGGTATCCTCACTTCACCATCTCCCAACTTTAAGGTTCGTGTCCTGTTACCATCTCACCATGCTGCCTATTCCTGTCCTCCCAAGAGACACAATGAGAATAATGAAAAGGACATACAGTCATCCTAGATAGGATTCCTCATCCTCCAAAACTTTCAATACCCCACTTTAAAAAATTAGAATCAGATGGCGTTCTTCCCAGGTAGCAGCATTTTTTTCCCTCTCAAAGTGATTTTTAAATACCAAGGACACCTATAATAGAACAAATCCAAGGAAGCAGAACAGTACATAAAAACAAGCCCATTTGTCAAAGGTTTTAGGGAGGTCATCTCTCCCAGCTAGGGTACAGCAGGAAGTTAACTATTTGCAGATGAGAAACTGTAAGACAACTCTTCTACCAGTGCATGAAACTTTACTCTGACACTTGCATGTGAATAGCAAAAATAAGGAAACAGACTGTAGATGCGTAGAGTGTTTTATTAAGTTTATAGCTGTCTGTGAACTATAGCTGTATATTTCTTCTCAATCAATGTAATGAAAGAAGGATGAAGATGGGAACTTCTGAGTCAGCCAGACAGACCCAGGAAATGTAGCAACCATTTGAAGAAGAGAAAGGATAATCAATGTGAAGGTCACACACTCAATAACCAGATGGAAACAGAGTCTACTAGGATCCTACAAGATGGTAGACTAGATAGCAGTCTCAAGGGGAGAGCTGGTTTCAAAGACTCTGGAAGACCCTACTGAGCTCAATGCTAATGAGCCCTAAAGAACTAATAGTAAACAGAGGAAGGGTATCCAGCAATCAGGACCTGATGGATATGGAACTGGGAAGGAGATGTTGGGGGAAGGGTCAAAGGTAGAGAAAGCGCTGAGGAAAGAAGGAATCAATATGACTTGATTGTATAGACACAAGATTCCCTACTGTGTCATTGAGTACGGCCAGGCTGTAGCTGTATTAGTGCCCATGAAAATATATACACACTGGAAGAAATAATGAGCAAACAATTCCTGTTTTGAGGGTTCCAACTCATTTGTAAGGAAGTTATATGAGATAACACACAGGATCAGATTGTCAAATCAGACTAGAATGAACCAGAGATCTTACCCAGATCTTACCAGATGAAGCTTTTCTAATAATTTCAAAGAGACAGATAATCATGAGCCACAGACAAAGCAAGAGGACTTCCAACAGAGTCCCTCAAGACGTTTTTTCTTGCCACATCAGGTCCTATTCTAGGCCCAGATTAACCTGAGTCTCTAAGCAATGTGTGCAATTCACATCACTTACCACAGGACCGGTCATGTCATGCTCAGTTAGTAACATAGTTTAACTTCCAGGGAGCTGTGATGCATAAAGCCAAAGATTCAGGTTTGTTTAGGATAAGAATACTAGAATCCTGCTAAAATCTACAGACAGGGACTAAGCTTATTTTCCAAGAAGTCTGTCATTAGCATGTTTACTGGGAGACTTGACTGGGTCTCGTGCCATCTTTCTTTTCCAGGTATATCACTCCAATAAAGAGAGAAATTGGATTGCAGGCCTTTTCCTGCTAACCCTGCCCTTCCTAACGTATGGCTAAATGTAAGATGGCTGTGAATGGTCCTGCTAGTTGGCCTTGACTTAATTCTGATGATTTGGTACATAAAAGTATTGCCCTGCTTGACTCCAAATTGTGGTCTGGGTTGGAGTTGGAGGTGGAGGATCACCTTAGAGGACAGATGATTCATTATTTCAATTGTTCTTTTCACTTAGTAACCATGATTTTCATCTGTATAACACTTTTCACTATACAGAGTATTTCCATTTGCATTATTCCAACTGATATGGAAAACAATCCTAGAAGGCAGGCAAGGAAGATACTGGTTTATAAATAAGGAAACTGCAGATCAGTTTTAGCTAACAAATGGTAGGACTGGGATTCCAGCCCAGGTGTGTTTGGCCGCCAAGTCCATGCTCTGTCCACTACACAACACTATAGGGGCTTTGAAGAGTAGACAGATGGTTTGACCAAGGTGGGGAGAAAAATAACTGTCGCCCTGTTCCTCCTCAACTTGGAAGATTTCCCCCCAAACTCTGCTTGCACAAAACTTTTCTAACTCTGTCATGGTCGTGGTAAGTGCTAAGAGTGCTATGATGTAGCTACTACACTGGCACCACAAATCACTTTTTAAAGAACACACTAGTGGGAAAAGATGGATGGGCTATCCTACAGCCCTCTACCTCTTGACAGGTGTGACATTGCTAACGAGAGTTTGATGCACTTTCCTTCTCAGGCCCCTCTTTTCATCCTCAACATAGCAGATAAATGAGCACAGGGATAATAAGAGGAACATTCCATGATGCAGCTTTGTCACCTGGGTTATAAGCTAGCTCTGGCCTTAAACTCTGTTCCAGTTATAGAATTTTTCTTTCTTAAATCAAGCTTAGTCTCGTTAACCAGCCTAGTCTGGTTAACTGGCCTTCTGCCTCTTTGCTTGCCTAGGTTCCCAGTATCTGTAGGTCCTTTTGCCATCTTACTTTCTCCAGGTCCAAGAACTAGAGCCCAGGTCCTATATTCATAATGTCTGGACACAAATAATCTTCTGCAAACCTTCCCTGAAATGCTGACAGCATTGGCAGGATTGTAATAGCCATTTATTTTCCTACTGTTGCTCCAACCTATTGGCTGGGACATTTCCATTATTTCCTGTTGAAACCCATCTCTTGTATCACCCAGTATTATCATATTACCTAGTGTTTATTACCATATTATTTAGATACCATGTTATGTACCTCGGCTGCATTTTTTCCAGCTTCCAGAATTAGTTCTGTTGTCTAAGTGCTAGTTCATCCCCATCAACAGATAATCCCAGCTCTGGTCTCATCCCAGTCAACCTTACTTCACTGTTCTCAGCCAAAATATGCTTGGCTGTGTAAAAACACCCAGCACAGAAGAAGATCCTTTGCCATTAAGGTAGTATTTGCCAATCTTCAGGGAACTGAGAAACTCGACTTTATTGGTACTCCCTTCTACTTCTAAAAAGTTTTTAGAATTAATTTTCAAGTTACATTATATTTAATTACCTTTGAAAAAAATTTAAGGCAAACCAGGGTAAAACTGAAGACATCTGTAGATATTACAAAACCAAAGTCAGGACTCTCTTCTTGAAGTTAATTTGAAGTCAGGGTCAAAATGCTGAGTGGATAAGAAAGTCTCTATAACCTTTCCTTTCCCAGATTCTGATCAGGAGCTTCAAGTCATATCATACCCTCGAGTACATTCTGACTTCTTTGTCAGCCAGAAGGAGAAGAGAGAAATCATCACACCATCAAGACGAGTGTACTGAGGGGGTGACAGTGAAGAAGAACACGATTCATTTATAATGTCTCTTGGCAGCAAGATGAAGGCACATCAGAGAATGCAGAAAGTAATGATGGCTTTCTGGACACCTGATTCCTGTTCTTCATCCTTCTCAGGGAAATAGTCAGAAAAGAGTAATAAACATTCAAATATAACAAGAGATCTTTTTACCCTTCAATAGGTAATTCAACAACTAATTCAATGATAGAATTTTTAAAGTAATACACAATATTGGAGAAAGTACAGTTTTTCAATCACTTGCGTACATTGCTGAGGGGTTACATTTTGTTACTTTCGGTCTGAATAAAAATCATTGTTTTGTACTATGGATCAAACACCTTTAAATGTTGAAATACCTAAACTTAGCACTTCTTCCAAGAACCTAGCTAAAAGAATAATCAAAGATGCAGACAAAGAACGTTTAGAAAAGCACTATTTATAATAAAGAAAAATCAGAACAAATGGTTAAATAAAATAAGACAAATCCAAATAATGAAATATATGTAGCTATTAAAATTATATTCTAAAATAGGTAATGATGGGGGAAATTTTTCAAGACATAATGTTAGTGGGAAAAGACTGATACAAATAGTATATATGTTGTAATCTTATTTGCATGAAAAATTGTGTCTGGAAGATTAGATTATAGACAATATAAAATTTTTCTTTAGATTTTTTTGTATTTCCTGAATACAGAGAATGGCTCGAATATTTGCCAAGCCAAGGATGGGACTCCCTGCTCTGTAAGTGTCTTATCTTTTCATTAGGGAACTCCTTCCACATGGACTCTAAAGTGCTTTGGTTCCTTCCACAAGACCCCAAATTGCACCATGCAGCTGACTGTTGGGAAAAGAGAGCAAACCTAATTGTCCTGCTAATTTCTCAGCCACCAGCACAGCTTGAAAATGAGGCCTTCCCGTTCTCACCCTTTGTCTCACATCTGGCCACAGTTTTTGGCCACAATGCTATTTTTAGAAATACAGTGGCTGACATATTTCATGGAAGCAGAAGAGATTTGTTGTTAGGCTGGGTTCCAGGCACAAGGCAGGTTCTTAATAAATGTGTGATAAGCAATTGAATGAATGACTGAACCAAGCAATCAATTTATCAGCAACACTGGACTCTTGCCATCCACCTAAGGTATTCCGGGCACCAGGATAAACCTCTCACCTGCCAAGTTTCTCTCACTGGTCCTGTTGAAGTCTCCAGTGACAGACAGGAATTCACTAGCCATCAAGAGCCCTGGGATCCTGACTTTATTTCAGTTTGGTCCGCTGCCTTCTAACCAATTCTTTTGAGACACGGACTCATGTACGGGCTGCTCTATTTGCAGGCTAAATCCCACCAGTGCAAATGTTGAAAAATGTACTTTGGTAAGATGCCTGACTGTCGCCCCTTCCCCCTGCCCTGCAAGGGACTGTGAATGGCCTAGCTGCTGCCAAGGAACCTTTAGGCAGCAGGCGGAACAGCAGGGGAAATAAAGCAAATTCTGAAGGGGCAAGGCAACACTACACAGCGCTGATGCCAAGACCTAGTTCTAAACACCAGAGGTGAAGTGAAATTCATGGTTATGGAACCAAGACGTCAGAAGATGAACACACAATGCAATATACAGATGACGTATTATAGAAATGTACACTTGAAACCTATATAATTTCACTAAGCAATGTCACCCCAATAAATTTAATAAGATTAAAAGAAGAAGAAGAAGAAGAGGATCAGAAGGTAAAGAAGATCAGGAACAGGCGAACACAATGGTAAGCGACAAGGGTGTGTGAAGAATTCCCAGGGTGGTGGCTACAACCACACACAATTGTGTTGTTTTGTGTTTTAAATATTTGGCTAAACTGGCCTGGTATAAAAGACAAGGGGCTGAGCAGACAATACGCATACACGATGGAGGAGGAGGAGCACTTATCCCTCACTGCTTTGGCTCTACCTACAGTGTACAGCACCATAGGGCTAGGAACCCCCGCCGTCATTCATTCTCACTGGCCTAGCAAAGCCTGAAAGTCAGGAGTCAGTTATGGAGAAGTGAGGAAATGTGCACATAGAAGCCCTGAGGAAAATCCCAAGTTTATCCCTTACAGCCAAGGAGCCCTAACGGCTTCCCTGATCTATGCACGCTGCATGGCTATCAATCAACGCTCCAGAGAAGTCTGCTTGTTTATTATAGTATGATGTTAACTGGAACCTTGGAGAAGAACAATCCAAATGATTTCATCTTTGAAAAAGTGTACACAGGGTTGGAAATTAGGTGGGGATATACCTAACTTGGAAGTAACAGCACCTTGGGCAGCCTTGCAAAGTAAGTACACTTCCCCAGTTCTCTCGTGAACTGTTTTCTCTCTCTCTCCCTTTCCGTTTTCCTCTCCCTCTCCCTCTCCCTCTCTCTCCTGATTCCCAATAGCAAGGATCTGATGGGTCCAGTTCATCTTTGGAGGCAAGGCCATGTTATAAGTCACTGGCAAGCTTATGGTTCGACGTAAAAGGAGCAAACTAGTATCTATCTTGTAGGACCATTGTGAGGATTAAATAAGGTGAAACTATGTAAACGTACCCAGCATATGTTGACACTCAAAAAGTTGTTTTCTCTTCCCTTCTCCTCTTTCTATAGTCAGTCAAGTTAAATTTTAGGTTTTTGAATTTTCTTCAGAACTTAATTCCATAGTCCTTAGGTTTTTAGTTACATTCATAATTGCCTGTCTCACCCAAACGCTTTTCTAAGTAAAACTGCCCATCTAAAAGTCCATGACATTCCCTTCTCCATTTTCATAGCTGTTCAGAACATGATAAGTACCAGCTCCTTTTACAGATGAGGAAGTTTAGGCATAGAGAGGTTAAGTAAACTATCCTGCACAGTCAGTTAGGGGCAGAGCTGGGATCCAACTAAGCCAGGATCTTTGCTATTTTAATTATACCATGAAAAAGTGTCCTGAACAGTGGTCAAATGTTAATATTAGAGAGAGAGAAGTTTTACCTATCCTGGCACAAAAGAGCCAAACCAAAATAATCAGAATCCCTGGTTAACAGATGCTTATAATTTGTATCCAGGGATAACTTCTGACAGGATGACTGCAGATCAAGGGGGAGCCTCCAGGAGAAAGTTGTTGCCTGAAGCACACAAAGGAAAAATATAAAATCTCAAGCTGTGATATGAGAAATAGGTCCAAATCGATGGCATGAGTTGGTAAATCATAGCTCATTCAGCTTCTGGAATTCCACAGTTTATGAAGCATTACTTTTTTTAAGGCAGAGTGGTTTAGATGAAATAATTTAAAAGAAAATTTTTTGACTTAACAGCGTTCAAATGTACTATTCTACTAATTATATTATGAAGTCATATAAAGCTCTATTAACAATTAAATTAATCATTGCCTCCCACTTGTTCCATCAAATCCATATGCCACAGATAAGCATCAATTCAGTTTCTTCCCTTTTAAGGTTGTTTCCTTAACCAGGGAAAACACTGACACACTGATTTTTGGATTATCTATATAACCTTCTCTAAGTGAGTTTTTAAAAAATTCTTGTTATTTGAGATTATCTTCCTCTTGCCAGCTGATCATTACGACGGGGGAAAAAACCAGCCACTATGGCCCAATAGATTTTTAGATATGGCCAGAGAAAGAAATGCTCAGTGTGCCAATGGCCCTCGATTTGTACCCATTGGCTCACGTCTCTGCAGCTGAAGCAAAGATGATGCAAGTGACAGCCACTGGCCTGCTGCCAAAGCTGCCTGAGGAGCCAGATCTGTAATGAAAGAGACTGAATTTGCAGGAAAAAAACTTCAAGAAGACAAGAGATGACCCTTGTCAATCAGAAGACAAGACAGACGTAGCATATGCCTAGAATAGCTGGTGACTCTGGAGAGCTAGGTTCACTGCTAACAAATAGGACCTTACCGCCAACCAAGTAAGTGATGGAAGAGGAAATCCTGGCCATTCCATTATTTTCTTCTATTTAAAGTTTATCAGTATCTGACCTTGAAGGAATCAGAACCCCTTACATTGTTACCATATTAAAGCAGCGATATAATTAACAAGGAAACTGTCAACAGACATAAGAATATAGGTTGTGGTAGTGGAGGGGATGCCCATTCATTGAGGTCTTCTGGATGTTACGTATCACAAGAGAGCCTTTACAGCAGGGTCTCTCAACCTCAGCTCTGTTTATTGGCATTTTGGGCCAGATAATTCTTTGTTGTCCTATACACTCTAGGATGTTTAGCAGGATCCTGGCTTCAACTCAATAGGTACAGTAGAACCATTCCTCTTCCCCAGCTAAAACAATGAAAAACGTCTCTAGACATTGCTAAATATCCCTGAGTGGGGACATTTCCATTGGTTAAAAACTGCCACTTTAACAATAATATTAATAGGTAACATTTACTGAGCGTATACTACATATCAAGTATTGATTTAAAACTGTTCTTTTAGTTTTATATGTTTTAATGGTCAAATGTATTGACCCTACAGAGTAGTGCACAAAACAAAAATATGTAGTTTAATAACTTATCAAATTGGGAACATCTATGTAACTATCACCCATGTAAGAAAAAAAATTGCCATCTTTAGAAGAAGTTTCCACGGGACCCCTCCCAGTCTCTACTCACTGCTTGCCTCCAAGGTAACCATTAAACTTCCTTTGACTTAACTTTACTTTATCGTTTTACTATCTAAACATGTATCTTTAAAGCTATTGTTAACCTTTCATGGAACATTTTTCAAGCACTTACTGGTATATGTGTGCTATCAAAAACAAAAAAACAAACAAACAAAAAACAACAACGAGTAAACCAAAAAGAAAAAGATTTGGGTTCAGGAAACAAGAAAAACAACACCAGAATTTCCAACATGATTATTCCAGAATAGCAGCTGACAGTCAGGATAGAAAGCAATCAGTCTATATTGGAGCAAGGGAGACAGTTCTAAGACAGAAAATGAAATCAATACTACCTGACGCATCTGAATATATCTTGAGAGGTGAATTGGACAGCTGGTGAAAATGTGGGCTTAACTTAGGGAAAGATACATAGAAAACTATGCAAGGAAACAAAGGACAATTTCACTGTGGAAAACAAAAAGCAGTGCAAAATAACTATTCTAGTTCACTGCATGACTCAGCTGTAAATACTTTACATTGTCAGCGTGTAAACCCTGAGTATTGATCTCACTGATACTCTTATATAACCAAAGTAGGACAGGAAAATGGGAAGTGTGGTGATGGGGGCATGGGGATTGAAAGAACTTTAAACCCTCTAAAGTTAGGAAGTCAATAGATAATGCCTAACAGAAAAAAGTTCTTTTAAACTATGGTGATAAATATCAAAAGAATCCACTAAAAGAGATGAAAATGGTTGACTCTTAGGAAGGAGAAATGGAGACAGAGGGAGGGTTACTGTTTTTCATATTAAACCTTACAATACAGTTTTACTGTTTAAATCATGTGCGTGCAAACCCTTGATGAAAATGATACTTTAAAAACTGACTTAAAAAGAGTTACTGATAGTGGAGGTGAATCCATAAGTAGTTGCTTGAAGCAAAATGAATAGGATAAAGGTCGGTATGTTCATAAACCCAGATTTAATGTAGCCTTTTCTGAATGACCACGGCAAATACCTACTGAGGTGGTTTGAGATGCTCCAGGAATGGCAGTCACCTCATCTCATTCCATTCAAATAAAGACTTTAAGGGATGTGTCTTCAAGATACAGAGCACCAAAGGAGAGGAAAATTAAAATGCTCAGAAAGAAAGTTCTTTTCCCCAGTGAAATATTCACTCACTTTCCATATTTTAATATAACTTTTGCTTTCTAGGTCACACCAGTCAGAAAGAGAACCATCAAGAACTTGGTAACTATTTGAAAAATCTCTGGCCTCCCAAACCTCCACATTCTTTGCCTTCCCAAGGACAGGTCTGAGATTCCCTCAGTGGCCACTGACAGCTCTTGGGAGGACACACGATGCTCGGTGAGCACAGACTTTTGGATGCAATCTATTTTGGTTCGAATCCCACTTCTACTCTTAATAGGTGTGTGATCTTGGTAGAAGTACTTAATCTTTTTTTTTTATTATTAGTTTCAGGTGCACAAGACAAAGTAATACTTAGAGGTTTATTTTTTATATCCCTCACATTGTGTGAACCCCCCTTCCCCCATCCATTATCACACTGAAATCGCAGAGCCATTACATTTCCATCTCTAGTCCTAATGCTGTACTCCGCTTCTTGTAAGTACATATATATATATATGTATATATATATATATATATTTGTGTATATATATGTGTGTGTGTATGTGTATATATATATATATATATATATATATATATATATATACACATACAAACTTGTAGTTGACATTCATTATTGTTCAGCTTCAGCTTCAGGTGTACAGTGCAGTGATCAGGCATCTACATCACCCCTGAGGTGGTCTCCCTAGTGAGACAAGTGTCCATCGGATACCCTACAAAATCTTTACAACATTATTGATTACATTCCCCAAGTTAATTTTCAAAACCCCGTGTCCATCTTGTGGTTACCGACTGTTTTCTAATCCCCTCACCTTCCCCTTTTTCCCCACCTCCCAGCCCATTCTAGCAACCCTCAGTTTTTCCTCTATGTCTCCAAAAGTGTTTCTGATTTGTTCATTCACTTATTCTTTTCCTCAGATTCCACATACAAGTGAGATCATATGGTATTTGTCTTTCTCTGTCTGACTTATTTCACTTAACATAATGTTCTCTAGGACCATCCATGTTGTTGCACATGGTAAGATTTCTTTCTTCTTTATGGCTTACTTAATCTTTCTTAATCATAGCTTCATCATCTAAAAATATAAGGATAACAATGCCCACCTTGCTTGATGATTCTCGAGATCACAGAGATAAATGTTCCTTCTTTCTTTTTTTAAAGTTTATTGGAGGTGACAATGGCTAGTAAAGTTACACAGGTGTCAAGTAATACATCATCTATGTATCACATTGTGTGCTCACCACCCCGAGTCAGTTCTCCTTCCATCACCATATGTTCGAAGATAAGTTTTCTAAATCCTTGACACAGAGATGGTTCTATAGTAAATTTATCTAATGACATAAATTAAAGAATTTATGTCATTGTTATCATTATAATCACAGTAACATTATTATTACTGTTGTTATTGCCAATGGTATTACATGCAATCAACTGCTCAGTGACTTTACATAGCAGCTGCTTCCTTTGTCTCATTCTCCATGGACTCTGACCTTCTGAGGCCACCGGTATTATCCACAGCATTTCTGCCAACTGGAGTCAGGGTCTGCCTCGCCACTGTAAGCAGCAGCTTTATAAGGCTTCCTGTAAGGTCGTGTGATTTTTAGCTTTCTTAGTCTCCCCTCTTAATGAACCTGGAGCAATTGTTCCTGAGGGTTGGGTCCAATGGAATTTAAATGACACCATTCATTTACATAAGAAGCATGCATTGAGCAACTACTATGAATTTAACACTGTTCTCTGTGCAAAACATTCAAAAACAGATCAGCCATGGCCTCTAATGTTCAGGGGCTGAAGTCTGGTAAAAATTAGCTACAACCTTCACCAGCATTTATAAGCATCCCTTTCTAACACTGCCCAGTGTTTTTCAGACTTTCCAGTGAAACACATTGTGTTTCCCAAGATGACTGCAAGATCTCCTATCCTGAAAGTTCTTACAATATGACATTGACCTTCTTGTTATGGAGAGCTTGGATCTATGAATACTCTTGAATATGGGTGGGTTCGGGACTTTAGAGAAAGTATTGCTATACGACTTCCAAAGCTACGTTGAAAAAGGTAATACATCTTCTAAATGTACACATACACACACACACACCAAAACTTATTAATTCGAAACAACAATAATCATTTTGCTCCTGAAATTTCATGAGCAGGGCTCAGCGGGGACAGCTCATCTTGACTCCAGGTGGAATGGGATCAGATGGGGAGGCTAGATGGCTGGAGGATCCAAGCTGGTTCACTCACATGGCAGGCAATTGGATCCTGGGGGCCAATTCCTCTCCACATAGGCCTCGCAATGGGGCAGCTTGGCGTCCTCACATTCTGGCCTCGGATGTCTTACATAGCAGCTCCGGGCTCCAAAGGTAAGTCTCACCACAGAACGAAGCAGAATCTGCATGACCTTTTTTAAACCTAGCCTCTGCAGCATCACTTCTGCTGCATTCTATCTGTGGAAGCAGACACAAAGACCTGCACACGTTCAAAGGAAAGAAACACAGACTCCATCTCTCAACGAGAAGAGTGTCCAAGTCACATTGTGTGGAGAGCATGTGGAATAGGAGATAGTGTTGTACCATTTGGGGACAATACAATCTGCTATACTACACTCACAAAATCTAGCACCATTGTCTCTTTGTCAGAGAGCTACCCTCAGGCTGCAGGAGACCATTTCACCTGTGGGCGGAAGAGACGTCCAACTGCCTAGGAATTGATGTTCCCTCCCATAGTTCTCAAACAATTACTGACAGGGGCAGGGGTACAAACACTCCATCTTGCTGGCCTCGTGACTGGCGCTCCTTTGAGGTGTGATCTGCACTGCTTCCAGCCTTCCTCTGTGGATAGAACCGAAGATCTCCTCTGGGGATTTTCCTCAATACAACCCCCTTCCTTAGATCCTTCCTCCCTGAGCCCAGTTTACATTGCCCCGATGACTTTTCCTAAAAATACTTTTACATAAATTCTCATCCCAGAATCTTCTTGGAAGACCCTAGGAAAAACCTACTGAAGGAAGACATACACCATCCCACCTTAAGGTATGTTTGTGGTTTGTCAAAAGCAGCCTTTAAGGAAATTTCCCACGGCACCCCAGAAAGAATGGTCATTATTTCCTTCAAAGGACAAGACAACTTACACATACAAAAGTTAACACAAATACACGTGGTAAAATGATCGAGATGTGTGTTTTATTTTGGTCTCTATCGTTTTTCCTCCTCTTTCACTTCCATTTCAAGAGAGTAGCCAGGCTGTTTGCAGTTCCTTATAACTGGCACTTTTGTGTGGCAGACAGCGGAAGTTTCCGGTGAGTCTGTAAATGCCCAAACTCCTTGAAGTTACTATATGTCTCAGAGGAGAAGAAGAACAAAGAAAGAGAATTTCCTTGAGGACCCTGAAAGAAAGAGATTGTCTCAGCAGGGCATGGAGGTTGTCAGGACCCACAAGTGTGGGACTCTAGGACTATTCTCAGGGAAGGCTTTGAAAGAAGCTTTTATTGTTTACCTAGGGGTTCACTGCATAGGCCAAGAATTTGGGATTCCACCATCTAAAGAGTGGGGTTTCCGACAAGTTGGGTGGAAAGTCACAAACCTGAGGTAAAATAAGGAAAAGAAAAAAAAAAAAAGATCAGCTGTGACAGGGAAAGGCAAGAACCTGAAGGCAAAGGAGTAGGACAGAAACCAGAGGGGGCTCTGCCAGAGAACCCCTCTGAAGGGTCTAATTCTCCATGTTTTCTCTTGAAAATGATGAAAAACTTAGATT
Source organism: Rhinolophus ferrumequinum (assembly GCF_004115265.2). Taxonomy (NCBI): domain Eukaryota; kingdom Metazoa; phylum Chordata; class Mammalia; order Chiroptera; family Rhinolophidae; genus Rhinolophus; species Rhinolophus ferrumequinum. The sequence goes on from NC_046300.1 coordinate 32,807,720, forward strand.
TAACCTACAGTGTAACATCCTCTCTCAACTCTTCAGTAAATTGTGACATCCCCACAGAACCTTGGGTGGTATATTTTGAGGACAGCTTGATCAAGGTGGGGGGTCAGTAAGGAATATGTCACTTGTTCCACATCCACCTTTCTGATGGACGCATAATGAGGGAGCCCTGTCCCTTCAAGGGGACTGTCCCAGGGAGTTCCACAAGTGACTAATGCCAAAGCAAGAGAGGACCCACACCAGTTAATCATGATGCGGTGTTGGATGAGTGCTAGTTGTGTGGAGAAATCCATGCTTGAACACAGTACAGATTCATCAATGAATGAAACCCCAAGTTCTCCATGATTTGCTGTCAAACAGGATGATGATGTTACAGCACCATTACTATTACAGATATGATCTTAGCTCATATTTTAAAATGATCTCCCCAAGAAATATAAGCACTTCCTAGTCAAACCTCTAGGGTGCACGTTTAGTTAGAACCATGTATCTAGCTTCAATCAACCTTAGGAGCAACTGTAGGCTCTACAATCATTGGAAATTTGTTAACACACTAAGGGAAGAGGCCCGGGAGAGGCCAACACAATGAAAATAGAGTCAAAATGATATACTGGGAAAAGTTAAAAACAAACAAACATGCTCATATTGTTTGAAATAACTCAGAATTTTGAGAAAAGGTATTTAGAATGCAATACCTAGCCTTTCCATTTCTGATGAAGGTTTCAATTTTCCACTTGTAATTAAAACAGTCTGTAAATTCTATATTGCTCTGTCTTAGGCCCCTATGAATAAAGACAATGTCCAATTCGTATCACCTGCTCCAAGCACCTATCAGATGTCAAGAGTCCTGTTGTTCCTAGAAAAAAAATATTGACCACAATCTTTAGCTGATTCAAGTGATGAATTGCCTTGGCTTGGCTCTATTTGGAAAACACTACATTATAAAAAAAAATGTTTTCAATCTAGTTCTGAGCAATAACCCAAATCACATTTCCAGGCAACAGGCTTATGAAACCAGCCTCCTTAAATAATGAAATGCGAGAACCTATGTATGGGAGTGAGGCAAATTCAGTTTCACTGCTGGATTTTGGATGTCTACTCTCCTGCAGAATTTAGCAGCTGGCATTTTGACTGTCCACCATCTGGTACCCACCAAGAACATCTCTCAGTACTGTGGGACGGGCCTCAAGCCTGGCTAATTCATTCATGATACCGACTTGGAAACAGGACTGACTCTCCATACAGAGCTGAGAACATCTTTTGTCCCTCTGCTTACAGATACCCAGTGTTTAGTGTTACAGACATGCGAGGAAAAGGTGGATTAAAGGAAGAAAAGAAAAAAGGAAGGAGGGAGGGAGCGAGAGGGAGGGATTATGCCGTACTTTCTTTAGTCCATTCGCTTTCCTACTCTATAAAAGGACTTTCTCACACCTACTCTCCTTAACCCCCCCGAGACCCCTCCCACATTATTATTCTCAACCAATTCTCACTTTCTTCTTCATGGAGAAATTTGAAACAATAGAAGTTTGGCAAATGTTGCAACCACTCTACCCCTCTACTATCTCCAGGACCACATTTCCATTTTCTCACCTGCTAACAAAATGAATTAACCACACTTCTATTTAAAAATAATCCCTCATCTTTGCTCTTGATCCCATCCCCTCTGGGCTATTGAAGGATACCGTTCTAACAATTTTCCCTTCTCTTTCCTACATCATCAAATTTTCATGCTCTAGTAAATAAACCATATCAGTTTACAAACATGTTACTTCGCCCATCTTAAGAAATCCTTTATAGAACTTCCCACTTTGTCTCTAGCTGTCACTTTCTCACCATTTCATTCTTTCCTTTACTTGCAGCAAAACCCTTTGAATGTGTTATTCATACATACTATCTACAATTCTTCTCACATAAATCAGCTCCAACTTGGCTTTTTCTACCATTGCTCCACCAATACTGCTCTTATTAAGGTCTCCTCTATATGGCTAAGCTTAATGGTTAGTTTTCAGTTCTCATTTTCCTTGATCCAGCATTTAGCACAGTTCCTTATTCCCTCCTTCTTAATTATACTTTCTTCACTTAGAATCTAGGACACTACATTCTTCTGGTTTTCTGCTTACTTTCCTGGTTGCACCTTCTTAGTCTCCTTTCCTGGTTTCTCCTTTTTCTAACCTCTTAATATTGAGATGCCCCAGGATTGAGTCCATGATCACCCCTTCTCTATTTATACACACTATCCTGACAATGTCATATTGTCTCATACATTTAAATACATATATAGAATGGCTACGTCCAAATTTACATCTTCAATCCAGAGCTTTCTCCTAAATTCTAAACATCACCATCTAGCCACCTATTTAACAACTCCACTTGGATACCTAATAGGCCTCCCTCATTCAACACGTCCAAAACTAAACTCCTGATTTTCCTCTCAACCTGTTCTATCTGAGACTCAGTCACCCCAATTGATGACATCTCCATCTTTTCCATCATTCAGGTAAAAAAAAAAAAAAAAAAAAAAGAATACAGAAACTCTGGAGTTATCCAGGACTCCTTTATTTCTCTCATGCCACAACACAATCCAACAGCAAACACTGCTGGCTCTACCTGAAAACTATACCCAGAATTACTTAGCACCTCTTGGTCTGAGCATAGAGCCCTGACTGGGGTCCCCACTTCTCCTTTTGACCTCTTATAGTCTATGCCTAAATAGCATACAGACTTATCCTTTGTAAATATAACTCAAATCATTTTCTTTCTTTGCTTAAAAATCTTCCAATGATTTCCCATCCTATTCAGAATAAAAAGCCAAAGTCCTTTACAATCATTTACAAGATAATCCTACACCTGCCACTCCTCTGATCTCATCCCACTTTCTACTCTTCATTTACTCCACTCCAGCTTCTCCAGACTCTGCTATTCCTTGAGCACACCAGACATACTCCTACCTCAGGGGCTATGCACTGGCTGTTCTCCCTACCTGGAATACTCTAGGTAGAGAATATTCTAGAAAATACTCTAGAATACCCACTCTAGAGATCCACATAGCAGACTCTCACTTCCTTTAAGCCTTTGTTCAAACATCACCTTCTCAACCAGTCCTGCTATACCTATTCTATCTAACTCTGTATTCTTCCCTTCTTCCACCCCAGTAACCCTGCAGTGGGTTTTTTCCATAGTTCTTATCATATTATGTAATTTATTTATTATGGATGTTGTTTAATGTCTGTTTCCTCAGTAACATGTAGGGTCCATGGAAATAGAAATCTGTCACTATTTTGTTCACTGACATGTCTCAAATGCCTGGAAGAGCACCTGGAACAAAAAGTAGGTACTGAATATTTATTTGCACAAAGGAAGGACGGAAGGAAGGAAGGAAGGAGGGAAAGAGGGAGAGAGGCCATTTTGGTCATAGTTGGATAATTCAGTTCAGTTTTCCTCTCTGGGCCTCAGTTTGCATCTTGAAATAAAACAAAGGCGTTAAAGCACATGAACTCTAAGATACCGTCAACTTGTCCATTAAATGATTCATGAACTATGTGACTCCAAGGGGGTTCACAAAAGACATAGAGAGCATTTGGACGTTATTCTGATGCAGAATCTCAGGACCAAAAGGAGGCCTGGTGGACATGGCTGAGCCTCCTTCCCTCTGACTCCCAGCCTGCCATGAGGCTTTCCTGGCTGTCACTTCAGCCATTTTCCAGGTGATATTGATCCTGAAGAAGCTGCAGCATCTATCCCATGGCACCTTTGATGGACAGGATGCACACCAAAAATGTCTTTGTGAGATCCCAACACACGTGTCAGCCAAATTTAAGTCACTAGGAATTACCAGTTGCTGTTTCCTGGTTAGACAGTGAAGTCTATGTACTTCTGCCTTTGATTTTATCCCCCATTACCCCCTGGCTTGCAGCATCATGTCAGAACTACTGACATGCCAGAACAGAGCCCTTGTCCTGCTCAGTAGGCCATAAACTGCTCCATGGCCGATGTCAGCAAAGGACCCTATGAATCTCTCTGCTTTTGGGCACAGAGTCCTTGGAATAGAAGCTGCCATACCTACTTTTCCCCCAGGTATGTTTCCTGGGATAAGGGTAAAGGCTGAGCTGTAGGAAATCATGGTTCTGGGGGACACTCGTTGATGCAGAGACAAGATCAGCATCTGCCCTGACTCGAGCCCTGCTGCAGGGACCAAAGGAGGATCGGCAGGGAGAGCCCAGATCATGGGCAAGTTAGCAAGATACTGGATCATGGTGTGAGGTGCAGAATCATCAGGGAGGCTTCTTACTGTCACCCTCAGGGTCACCCAGGGAAGGAAATCTTTCAGCAAGACTAAGGCTTGGGCCTGGGTCTCACCTCCCTTCCCAAACCTGAGTCCCCACTGCTCCAACATAGACCAGGTCACAGAAGTCATGTGGTTTGGTGAGCCAGGACAACACATCGAGAGTTAGGGGATATATTTCCTCTCCCCAAACACAAGGAGGGATCTCTTTTTCATAAGAACAAGTGCCCATTCACAAAAGACCCACCAAGCAGGCCCAGAAAACAACCTGTTTCTAAAGGCTTATCAAGGGTCAAACTCATGATGGACAGTGAAGATGCAGCTAATGCTTCTTATAAAGTCCTACCCCGGACTCCTGTAAGGGGTAGACTGGTCCTTCTGCCTGAAATGTCTTCCACCTGCTTCTCTACCTACAAAACTCCTACTCATCCTTCCAAACCCAAATAAAATGTCCTCTATAAAAACTTTCCCAATCATTACTCAGACTAAACACACACACACACACACACACATCAGTAAATCATTTTCTTGGTTATAATATCTAAACATTGTATTCAAAATTTGGTTAGTAAATCCACAAATACCTTGAAGAAATAGGCCTATTCTAAAAATGCTTAATGTGACATCTTCTTATCTCATTAATTAGACATAAATGACATCTCTTAATGCTATTACCCAATGATGAACAACTATAATAATAAGAGTAATAAAAACATATATCCAGAGCAAGCAATAGCTACACATACATACATGTGGCCATTTCTCTTTGGTCCTCAAAATTAGCAATTTTCGTTTGCTTTTACATAAGGATTTTTAGTTCCTTCCACAAGAAAAAAAACTAAGAAAACAATGCCAGATAGTGTAATGCAAGGTGACACAACTTCACAGATTTTCCCCTTCTTTTACCTGATGAAAATTACTTTCCCACTTAACAATTTTCAACTTTACCTCAAACAGAAGCTGCCCACACTTGCCATAAATATAGATATCAGAACTAAGGATGACAGCCACATCAAAATTGAATTCTTATTCAAAGTCCGTTTTCAAGCTTGACATTCCATCTTATATCACTGCCATTTTGAAGATTGGAGAGAATAAAAGTGCAGGAATGTTCAGTCCAGCTGGTTGGGGGATAATGAGACAGCTAGTTCCCGCAGCAAATTGACATTTGGTGGAGATCTATCAATAGACCTTCATTAAATGCTGTGGGCTCAGCCTATGCTTAAATGAATTTCCTCTAGTCTGGTTCTCACAGAAGGTGAAATAATGTCTTCTCATGAAAGTCACTGCTAAGGAGAAGGGCACTGAGGTCATGAATGGCAACCAGAGTACAGTCCATGGGAATGGACAAAACCCAACTGAGGAGCGCTTCTCCAAGCCAGGGGTTGGCAAACTTTTCTGTAAAAGACATATACTAGATATTTTCAGTTTTGCTGAATATATGGTCTCTGTAGCAACTACTCAACTCTGCCAACGTAGCACAAAACAGCCATAGACCATACAAAACTGAATAGATCTAGCTTTATTTTCACAAACAGGCAGCTAGCCAAAGTTTGCTGACAATGCTCTGAGACAATGCCCTGCTCTGAGACAATGTTTCCCAAAGTATTGTGCATATATACCCCCATGGGTACATGGGCATACTGAGTGGTTTTAGGTATCTCACAAAGAAATTTAAAAAAAAAATTTAATTAAAGTTTATTGAGGTGACAATTGTTAGTAAAGTTACATAGGTTTTAGGTGTACAATTCTGTAATACATCATCTATATATCACATTGCGTGTTCACCACCTAAGTCAGTTCTCCTTCCATCACCATATATTTGATCACCTTTACCCTCATCTATCACCTCCCTCCCCCCTTACCCTCTGGTAACCACTAAACTATTGTCCATGTCTATGAGTTTTTGTTTCTTTGTTTGTTTGTCTTGTTCCTTTGTTGCTTTCAGTTTTATATCCCACATATGAGTGAAATCATATGGTTCTTGACTTTTTCTGTCTGACTTATTTCGCTTAGTATAATAATCTCAAGATCCACCCATGTTGTCACAGATGGCAGTATTTCATCTTTTCCTATAGCAGAATAGTATTCCATTGTCCATATGTACCACATCTTCTTTATCCAATCATCTATCGAAGGACACTTTGGTTGTTTCCATGTCTTGGCCATTGTAAATAAAGCTGCAGTGAACATCGGAGCACATATATCTTTACGGATAAATGTTTTCAGATTTTTGGGGTAGATATCCTGGAGAGGGATTGCTGGGTCATATGGTAATTTTATTTTTAATTTTTTGAGGAATCTCCACACTGCATTCCACAGCAGCTGCATTCCCACCAACAGTGTATAAGGGTTCCTTTTTCTCCACAGCCTCTCCAACACTTGTTATTATTTGTCTTGTTGAGGATAGCCATTCTAACTGGGGTGAGGTGATATCTCATTGTGGTTTTTATTTGCATTTCTCTGATGATTAGTGATGTTGAGCATCATTTCTTGTGTCTATTGGCCATCTGTATGTCCTCTTTGGAGAAATGTCTATTTAGGTCCTCTGCCCATTTATTAATTGGGTTGTTTATTTTTTTGTTGTTGAGTTGTATGAGTTCCTTATATACTTAGGAATAAACTTAACCAAGGATGTGAAAGATGTAAACACTAAAAACTATAAGACATTTTTAAAGAAATTGAAGAAGACACAAAGAAATAGAAAGACATTCCATGCTCATGGATTGGAAGAATCAACATAGTTAAAATGGCCATATTACCCAAAGCAATATACAGATTTAATGCAATCCCCATCAAAATACCAATAGTATTTTTTAAAGAAATAGAATGAAAAAATCATCAGATTTGAATGGAACCATAAAAGACCCAGAATATCCAAAGCAATCCTAAGAAAAAGGAATAATGCTGGAGGTATCACACTTCCTGACTTCAGTTTGTACTACAGAGCAACGATTATCAAAACAGTATGGTATTGGCAGAAAAACAGACAAATAGACCAATGGAATAGAATTGAAAATCCAGAAATAAACCCACACAAAATATGGGCAGATAATTTTTGACAAAGGAACAAAAAACATACACCAGAGAAAAGACACCTCTTCAATAAATGGTGCTGGGAGAATTGGAAAGCCACATGGAAAAGAATGAAACTAGACTGCTATCTGTCACCATGTACCAAAATTAATTCAAAATGGATCAAAGACTTAGACATAAGACCTGAAACAATAAGCTGCATAGAAGAAAACATTGGTACTAAATGTATGGACCTTGGGTTCAAAGAGCATTTTATGAATTTGACTCCAAATGCAATGGAAGTAAAAGCTAAAATAAACGAATGGGACTATATGAAACTTAAACGCTTCTGCACAGCAAAAGAAACCATCGACACAATAAAGAGGCAACCCACTGAATGTGAGATTTTTGAAATCTTTTAAATTTTAAAATGTTTGTGATTTAATGTTTACTAGAAACAAATATATAATTACCTATCAAACTCACAATTTTATGTATAGTTTTACTTAGAATAAGGCTAAATTTATTTTTAAGTAAAAAAAGAGTTGATTTAAAGAAAAATAAGTAAATAATAGGAGGATATTGATATTGCAAAAATCTTGTAGGTGATATATGAATGTCCAAATCCTGGAAACACTGTTGTAAGCGGCACTTATATCCTCCCATGGGCATGTTGTGACCTCACTTCATCTTTATGATGACTATTATCATTATACCTGGCCAATGGAAAGGCCCCAAAGAGACCACTTCAGATATCTGGACTGGATTTTCCCTCTGAGAAATGGTTAGTGCTCACAGATTGGATCATAAGCATGAACTATGGTTGAAGTCTTTCAACTAATATAACCATATTTATAATTGTATTTGAATAAATTTTTGATGGTTTTTAAAGTTAAAGAAAAATAGACATTCCATCATTTTTATAATTTAAAAAGAAAAATAATTATTCACTTTATTAAATTGGAAGATTTTTTTTAAAAAAAAGGTCATGTGCTTTAAGAGAATAAGAGAAAGTATATTTGTTTATCTTTCCCTATAGGTTCAATATAAAAAATAAATAAATAAAAGTGAATCTGAGTTGAGTAAATGTATTTAGGGTGGTTCAATGAAACAAATCATAACAAAGACTCATATCTGAACAACTTCAAATATTTGAATTTGTGACTCAGGAGTAAAGGAATCTTTGAATGCTTCCCCCTGATAATAATACCTATAATAGTTTCCAACTTTCTTTATTAAGAATTTCTGTATTTGCTCTCTCATTCCTACTGTGACTCATTATATAATTGGGCTAAGAGAATGTGCCATTTATCTAATAATAGGTATCAAATATTCTTAGTCACCCACTCAAATATATAATTGCCACGTGTTTAAGTTAGGAGAAAATGGAAAAGAATGACAATTACCTATTTCCTCTATAGTTTGTGCCTTGTTTTAGTCCTGGTCTGATTCTCTTAGGATTTTGGATGTATAATAAAGGCTAATATGCATATTATTTTGGACGTATAATTTGGATGTGTAATAAAGGCTAATATGCATGTTAATATGCATATAGCCATATATGCTATAACTGAAAAAATATTTGAGAGTTTTAAATGGGAAGAGTCCTGTAAAATATTTTCTTGAGTGTTCAAAAAGGTTTTTATTAAACTTGCTAAAAGTGTGTCCTTTCAGAAGCCGGTTAGAATAGTTTATTTCCCTCAATTCTGCTTGTGAGTTACAGCCAGTACCCACAAGATAATCCATGGCTTGATTATTTTCCTAGAAGACTTCAAATGGAGGTAGAAAAGAACCAGGGAATAGGAAATGAATTTTGGCAAAATACCAGACACTGGTACACAGCAATAGTTAACTCTCCCAGCAAGCATAGTATTTTTTGTCCCGTCCATAGATGAGGAAACCGAGGCTTAGACTGATGAAACAACTTGCCCAAAGTCACATAAACAGTAAATGACAGAGTCAGAATTTGAACTCGTATCTCTGTGCAAAAACCTCTGCTCATGCCACTAGCAAGGTTCTGGAAGTGGGCCCCTCACCTTCAGTGTCAGCATTACCTGGGAACTTGATACAAATGCAGATCCTTGGGTCTCACCCCAGACCTTCTGAAAAAGAAACTCCAGAGGTTGGACACAGTAATCTTTGTTCTAACAGGCTTCTGGGTAATTCAAATTTGAGATCACTGCACTGTGCCAGACCAATTCACAAAAAAGGGAGGCCACAGACCTAGTGTTGAAAGGAGAAATTGTGCTGAGCAGGGCAGATTCTTCATACACATTGCGTAGACACTGGATGGCCTCTAGCTTGGACCCTGGGAATAGTCTGGACAAATGATGCCTACTTATAAACACACTTCAAGAATAAGACTTAGGGGATAATAGGCATAGTTGATGCCCTAAAGGGAGATGAAATAATTTAGTTATTGCTTTCATAGAATTTTCACCTGGAAAGAGACTGATAACTTATCCAGATACAAATCTTAGAAAAGTGAACTAAGTTGCTCAAATCACACAACTAGTTGGTTAGCAGAGCAGGAAAGAGAACACTGGTTTCCCAATAACCAGTTTGGGCTTATTCTATTAGGTCTCCAACTTTTTTGCTATACTTCACACTAAGCACTAGATATAGTACTGCACTTTTCTCTTCCAAGTCACTTCATGGAAACAAAGATGATTTTAACTTTGAAATTCTGAAAAGGATTCCAGTACTATTTTATTCAACCTTTCTACTTCCTGGCTCTGGGCCAAGGAAGCCAGCCACCTGTTCTTAATCTATTTTTATCAGCTGGAGAATAACCGAGTGAGAGATGCCAGCAGTAACCTGGTCCAGAAATAGGGCACGGGGCCCCCTGTTAAGGAAGCTGTGGTTCAGGGAAATTGTAATTGTGAAGACAGCTGGCAGGCAGAGATGTAATCAAGAATAAAGACACAGCAAGCTCCTGCTGTCATTTGTAACTTTTTTCCTTCCTAGGTTTTCACTTCATTATAAGACAGCTTTGTTGGAAGAGGCACAATGAAGAAATTAAAAGTTAGATATGAGGGACCAGGAAGGTTGTTGCAAATGGTAATAACATAGAGGACAGGGTTAGAAATTAGGTCCAAGGTAACAGGAAAACATTAACTAAAACTTTGATTGGCTGGTCCGCTGGCAGAGAACTCAAGTTGCTACACACAGGCTTTCTGGATGAGAAAGGGATGGAGAATGGGGGAGAGATTTCATGCAAATCTTAAGAACGACCCTGGTGGATATGAAAAGGGGAGAAAGCTATTTGTGCAACTAAAGCAAAAGCAAGAGAATGAATCTGACCTCCTGATTTGGAAGATGCAATGCCAATCTGATAAATTAATCTTTGTTATAGATAATTAAAACTGAAAAGGGAAGTAGTATTTTAGTTATGGTTTCATTCCAAACAGAATTGCACTGTGGCTTATAAGATGGTATAAAGATGAGAAGGCAAGTTGTTACAAAGGAGACCGCATAACTTGTTCCCTGATAAGAAGTGCCCCAAAGTGACTCCAGGCAAGGCACCATGAGTGGGTGGGCTCCCCAGAGCAAGGAGTGGGGTACATCAAACCAGCTGCTGTTGTAGAACCCAAGTATAAGATCAAGAAGAGAATTTAAAATAGTCCTACATATTGTCAAATTAGGAAGATGTGCAGAGTCAAAAATAGGGACTCAGAGAGAAAAAAAATGAATAAAGAAAGGGGTGAGCATAAAATCACCAAAAATGTCAGCTAGCATTTGTGGCTTTCTAAATTTAACAAGAGCTGGTTCCATAAGTGGGTTTCCTGGTTTAATAGTGAGGGTCAGAAACTGGGCAAATACCAGTTAGGTGGCTTTAACTGTTCTTCTCTTTCAGCGGCAGTCTGCTTATCTATAAAGAGAATGATTAAATTTTTTCCTCCTAGAGCCACACCCCCAACCCCCACCAAGTGACTGTGGAACTCAAACTAAAAGTGATGTATGCAGAGAAGGCCATGAAACACAAGGGGCTCGTGATATGCGAGGGGATGATATGATGATGTCATCATCTCGTTAACGCTACTCCGGAATGTTGGTTCAATAAGAGGGGCAGTGTATTTGTGAGCTGTTAGGCTGCGAGGGGAAAAACTTAGGAATGATACTCAAGACAGAGGGTAAATCCAGGTAAACAGCACAGTGAAAGTTTCCCTTATTTATTTGGCTGGGACTAATACACCCATTATCAAAGCCACCGACTGTTAGACTAGTGCTTTTCTTCATTTTTTTCCCCACTGCAACAACAGGAGGGTTGATTTTCACTCGCAGGATGCAGCATGCACCCCAATTACTGTCTCTGACTTAGTGCAAAATGGATGAATATGTCATTTTTAGGGATTCGGTTGTTTAAGACAGATGAAAGAGAAGCAGAGAGTCTGCTTACCTCCAGTACTCTTTGCTGAAGCTACCCATTGGGTTGTAAACTCTTCTTATTCATGTCTGTATGTACATAAAGCAGGGAGGTCTCCAGGATATGTCTAAGCATGAGACTAGAAAACCTACTGCTAACACTATGTAACCAATGAATTCATGTTACAGACACGGCTAATTATCTACCCAATGGCCATCCTTCCCCCGACAACACTCACCCCTCCCCACTCTCCCCCCCTCCCCAGCTCATACGTGTATTACTTCCTTACTAACCTGGTTTGTTCAGGGTAGCAATATGGCCATTTAAAATACAGCCTCCGGTGTAGACGGTGGTGGTTCTAGGTTACGTATCTGACCAATGACATATACACCAAAGTACCTAAGGTAGACAAAAAGAAAAATCCCTGGACAAAAAAGGTAAGCGTTGCTAAAAAGCACTCCTCCACCATTCATTTCTTCCTGCAATCCCGAGACCTAGAGCTCTAGCTGCCAGGCCATCATTGACCGTGGGGTGTCATGCAGGAGGGTGAAGCCGGACCCAATAAGCATGGACACTGCAGAGACAGAGCCTGAGTCCCAGGGGCACCACTGGGCAGCTGCCCCAACCTGCCTCTCTGCTTTTTATCAGGTGAAAAAAACCCACCCCTTTGTTTAAACTTCTTTCAGTGCCTTTCTTTTATTTTCAGCTGCACATGTTCTAATTGACAAGAGAAACTTTCCAAGAGATATGGGGCTTATGAGCCATATCAGGTCATGTGAGCCATTTTCCTGGGAAGACCGTGAGGGCAAGGAAGAATGAGAAGGAATTCTGGAGAGAGGACCCAGGGGCTTATGCTTACCCACGCAACATCATTTTGACCTAAGTAGAAAAGGCTAATGGCATTTTAAAGGCGGGCAACTGTGGACATGACTCTTGCAGGATCACGCAATCTAATAACCTCTGAATATTGACTAATCCCTGTTCTGCACCCAGTGTCTTCTTCCTCCTCCTTCTGTCAGTACCATTCTTTGGAACTCCCAAATTATTCATTGGTGAAAAAGAACCTCACTCCCAAGGATCTTAAAGATCTTAAAGCGTTTTAGCAATATCTGTAGAGAGAAATGTCGTACGCGGATTGAGAGAACTTTCTCTAAGTTACCCACTCACTAAGCAATAGAGGTAGTAACAGATACAGGTCTATTCTACTTTGCTTGAAAATTCTATTGATTATCATCCTATGTGGACAACAAAGTTTGAAAGCCAAGCTGAAATAAGCTGAGTTCCTAGCCCTAATAAAATAACACATCTAATGCTAGCCATAATTATGTTTTGCTGCTTCATAATTATATTTAAGTGAGAACTAGTACACATGAATGATGGTAATTACTTGGATACAAACAAGCCACTTTTGTAGTCATTCTCCTCATTTTGTTGGTTTGCCAATGTCTAGAATTAGCAGCAAAGCCATGGAACTATTATTTTAGCATCATCATATTACATATGCACACACATCTGCACTCAGAAAAATACCAAGTAGACCCAATACCTGGACCTTCTTCCAACAAAGGCCTCTTGTACCTGGCCTGCCCTCCCACACACCCTGCCCAATTGCTGACCTGTTGAGCTGAGGTTTTCTCTCCTTCACTCATACACCAGAATCCTAGCAACCAGTCCTCCCCTCATACTCACTTGACAGTTACTGAAACACCAGAGCAATATGTCCCAGATGCTAGAGAGCTTAAAAAAGCAAACTTCCAGGCCATTGGACCATAAAAATAAAAACATCACCCCTAGTGCAATGTGACCAGATTCTCCTAAGTGTTCTATATACATTCACTCATTTAATCTTCACACAGCCACCCCATGAGGCAGATACTGTTGGTTTGCTCACTGTGCAGGAGAGGAATGGAGCTACCACAGGATAAGTAACGAGTAGCACAGCTGCTAAGTGGCAGAGGCACAGCTTGAACCTAAGGAGTCTGCTGGGCAGCCACTGTCCCCTAACCCCTGCTCTCTATGGCCTCTGGTAACACCATCTCCTCGCTTCCCTTTCTAGGTCTACGGGAGGTGATGGCTCCCCTCTGTTGCAATCTTCCCATCCTTTGTTATTTGCCTTCCCTCTGTCAACACTTTGTGTTTCCTTACTTAAACTTTCTTCACCTGAAACTTTCAAGTTGGTCATCTTTTTCTTCCAAGATCCTGACCTATACAAAGGTTCATATGACAAAGAAGTGGCGGTCTCAAGGAAAGTATACACCACTGTGACACAAACCCCATATCCCTAGTCTCATCTCGGTTCTTCAAACTAGGTTAATGAAGTGGAGACAAAGAGAGACCCTTCAAAATAATAAAAGGCTCAATATGTCAGGAAGACGTTGCAATTATAAATGTATATACATCTATTTCAAAATGCAAAGGATATAAAACAGGGAGGTAGACAAATCCAGAATTCTAGCTGGAGATTTTAACACAACGCTCTCAAAAATGATAGACTAACTGGATAAAATATCAGTGATGATATAGAAAATCTGAACAAGCTCCTCCCTTCACAGTGTTACCCATAGTGTCTACACCAGGAGACACATCTTCTACTGGGATTGAGTGATAAGAAAAAATTTAAATGCTAATACACTGATATTGTCTATCAATCAAAGTGCCAATGAATTATGACACCCCTTCACAAGGAGGATGTGAAGAGAAGAGGGCTCTTGAAACTTGGAAAGGTATATAAAGGGGGAACATATGAAGAAGTCAATTAAGGAGAGGCTGGAGACTCAAAAGACAGAATGTGGTTTGTGATCCAATTCGTTTATATAAAATTCTAAATGTCATCCATAGTTTTAGAAGTCAAGATACTGGCTACTCTAGGGAGATAATGACTAAAAGGTGGCATAAAGTGGACTTCTAGGATCTGGTTATATTTTGTCAATTGATCTAGGTGCTGTTTACAGTGCTGTGCTCAATTTGTGAAAGTTCCGTAAGCTATATCCTCCTCATTTGGACACTGTTTAGAATGCACATTATGCTTCGATAACAAAACATTTTTAAAATGACAAACTCTGTGAACTTCACACTTTAATTTCAGTTCTTGGCTTATCTTCATGCGTGTTAATTGGGACAGAGAACACACACAAAGATATTTCATTTCCCATTCTGCTTGGCACGTGTGCTTAAATGCAATACTCCAAATGACAAATTGACCTGCAAAGTAAAGACATATGAATTACATTTAATAAAATAAAACTTTAATAAATTTAGGTCTCCCTGTTAATTCCCTGATGGGCTCTCTGGCCCAAGTACTTTATTCTTCCTATATCGAAGTCCTATGCTATGAGACTTTGGCGGGGAGGGAAAAAAACTTTCCTCCTGCTTCCATTGGTGGAGTACATTTCCTTCTTCAACCTTTGCCTTTGGGCTTGATCATGTGACTTTCTTTGGCCAATTATATATGGGCAGGAGTGATAGCATGCTTGTTCCAAGCCCAGGCCTTCAGAGGCCTTCTGTATTTCTGCTCACACTTTCGTGCTTCTGGGATTGCCTTGAGAAGAGTTTTCTCCAGGTAGTCACTGTCCCTTTATCTTGAACCTCAAAATGAAACACATGGAGAAAACCTGAGCCAGCGGGACCCTCAACTTGAATCAGAGACATCCCAATAAACCCACAGACACAGGAGCTAGGTAAATGCTTATTGTACAACAAGTGAGAACTTTTGAAGTTGTTGGGATGCAACAATGGCTAACCACTATACCAGGCAAGAGCCAGAAATATGTGGATTGAAGCAAGTTGTACAACTCTGCCTAATTCCTTCAAGCCATAACACCGACTTATACACAATGTAGTCTGTACCAGATATTAAAATAATAACAATCATAATATAAGCAGCAGCAGCCTGGGCAGGCTTCCGACGTTCATGCATGGCTCACAGGTTTAGAATAGCCAAAGGCAATGCCTAGACAATGCTAGAAAACAGTGCTGGATGTCAGATACGGAATGCAAAGGAAATTTGTATATAGACCACGGAGTTCCTGGGTTTCCAGCTTCTGGCTTTGTGGCCTGGTTACAAATTTCTGCCTTCAGTAGTGCTAAGATCTCTACTATCCAGCAAAGCCTCGTGTGGCCTATTCCTTGAAATGGGCCTCACCTTCCTCCTTTCCTCCTTTGAACCATACCCTAGGCTTGATAATCTGACCTGGTTAATGGATCACAGGCAAATTGAGCAGAAAGAACCCCTCACTACTGGCAAAGTAAGCCACTTTTCCCCATAATGCCTAGTGAGAGAGTTAACACTTCCATCTCCTTAAGTTGCTAGTTATTCTCCTCCCTAAAACTACGTACTCTGATCCCATGGTATTAGAACCCTGGGCTCAGGTCTGCATCTCACAGCCTGTGAGTCACTCAACCTCTTACCACTCCATATGTCTAGTCATTTCTCTCAAGCTACAATGAGAAAGAGCAAGTTCTGCCTTGGAAAGCCCTGGAAGCTCATTGTTTTAAAATTTTTAAAGGTACTCCTGAGAGCTTGAGCAGAGGTAGCAAAAGAAAGTGCAGCTTCTGGGAAGGCTTCATTTGCATACTCTGCACTGTCACAGAACTGGACCTTGAAATCCAGAGCCTAGCATCTATCAACATGAGAATGCAGGTTAGAGTACCTGATGGGAATCTGAGAAGGATGCCCAACTTGGAATCAGACATGGGCACATGTGGCTTCCAACTCACAGAGCAACTTACTTTAACTTGTGGATAAGTGAATCAGAAAACAAGTAGAAGTCAAATCTACTAAACACCTACAATGTGCCTCTCTCAGGATGTGCTTACGATTTTCATACATTGTCTCACTTAATCCTCATAACAGCTCTGCAAGATCACCATCGTTTTTCCTTTCAAAAATGAAAAACTGGAGGCTCAAAGAGTTTAAGTGATTTGTTCAAGGCTATATGAGAATGTAGATTTGAACCCGGACATATCCCACTGTATCTTTAGAACCCAAACATGAATGTGACTACAGAAGAACTTAGATGAAACGTTAAGAAAACTATCAATGACAGGTAGTTTTCAAAAGTCCTCAACTGTTTTATCTGAATGGTAAAGGTAGGGTAGAAATCTGTCCCCAGAATCCAAGCTTGACCTTTCAGTTTCCATCAGCCATAGGTGCTCTAGTCAGAGAATGTTGTATCGGATGGATTTCCTTCAAGCAGAAATTGAGAACCCTCTCCCTGGTAGGTTTCTGGAAACCCTCATGTCTGCACTCTACAGCCACCCAAAGTTAGTGTTGGTGCTACCCCGATAGACAGATGTCACTGTCAGGATATTTTGAGAGGAAAGAGGATAGGCCTGTCTCCAATACAGAAAGAGGATGGAAACTGTGGAGTCTCACCAAGACACATCTGAACACCGAGAATAAAATTTTGTAACGTGTGTGCATTCTGCCCCTCTACATTTCAGAACCCAGACAAGGGCCACTCGATGAAGTTCATTATAATATTGAAACACGTCTGGATTCTGATGTAAGTAGTATTTGTAAGTATTAATTATATGCCTATCACTGGGCTACGACTTTTACCTATGTGGTCTTGTTTATCATCCTTGCCAATCCTGTGAATGAGGAATCATTACTGCTAAGAAAATTGAGCCCCACAGATGTCAATTATCACGCACAGTGCCACACACATAAGAGTGGCAATCCTGCATTTCAACTCAGCTCTCTTGAAGAGTAGCTCACGATTCCTAGTTCCAAACTGTCATGGCCTAGGTTATAATCATTTGTACTTTTTTATAACTATAAAATAGTAAGAGTCTCATGATATTTTGAACAAATACAACATCATTAGAAGAAAGATGCTATCTTCAAAAGTGGGAATTTGAATGATAACTGGACAGTATCTGAAAGCAAAATTCACATCTGACTCTTCCTAATAAATATTCTTTTAAAATATTTTTATTCAAATATAGCTAACATATAATATTATACTAGATTCAGGTGTACACCATAGTTATTCAACATTTACATACTAAAACAATGATCATCGTGGTAAGTCCAGCAACCACCTGACACCGTACCACGCTATCATATTATTGGCTATATTCCCTATGCTGTACATTACATCCCCAGGATGTAATGTATTTGTTTTGTTTTGTACCTGAATATATGAACCTCTTATTCCCCATCACCTTCCCACCATTTTAATTTTTCAGTTACAGTTGACATTCAAAATTATATTAATTTCAGGTGTACAGCATAGAGGTCAGACATTTATATAATTTAAGAAGTGATCCCCTGACTAGTCTAGTACCTACCTGGTACTATACATAGTTATTTATTGCCATATCATTGACTATATTCCCTATGCTTTACTTTACATTCCCATGACCATTTTGAAACTACCAATTTGTACTTCTTTATCCCCTCACCTTTTTCACCCTGTCCCCCAAACTCCTCCCATCTATTATCCCGACAAATCTAGTAGCATCTGACACCGTCCCTACTTATTACAATATTATTTACTATAGTCCTTATGCTATACCTCAGATCCCCATGACTACTGTGTAACAACCCATTTGTACTTCTTAGTCCTTTCCCCTTTCACCCCACCCCCCACCTGTCTGATTAACTTGGAATTACATCAGCTTTTTGAGTAGAAGGGCTGATAAGAAGTCATGGTCAGCAGGTGGAGAGATTGGTGGAGATATAGGCACACTAAAACAGGAAAACTAATCATCATTAATTACTTATTAATTATAAAATTTCTAACCAAATACAGTTTGGTGGAAAAGATAAAACCACTAATAAAAAAAAAATTGAGCAAAAGAAAATATGAAGAGGCAATTCATAGAAAGAGAAACCCCAAAAGTTAACATTACTAACAATCAGAGAAATGCAAGTCAAAATAAGAGGCCACTTTTTGCTCATCACATTAGAAAAAAAGTCAGACGATATCAAGTACTGACAAAAAGACGCAGAAATGGGAAACATCACTCCCTACTACTGGAATTGTGAGCCTGTTCAGCCATCTTGGAAATAAATCTGTTATAGTTACATCTAAACTTGTGCCCCAATTTATAAAATAAATTGCTTTGCCATAGACAGAAAGGGAAACACTGGCTTGTCCTATGGGGGAAAGCATAGCATCTTATCATTCATTGGCTACCAGGGCTAACCCACTCCTCTACCTTTGCCTCCAAAGTTGAAACCTGGTTAGCAGTGGCTCTGTAGCAATGGATTCCCAGTTATCCCTCAAGCAGGTTAAGAAATTCCAAGAAATACCAGTTCAGGAAGAGACCCAGATCCTCAAAAATATAATTGGAGATAATTAACTTCCTAAATCACCATCCAGACTGCAGGGCCCCCCTTGCTCTTAATAAACAAGCAAATAAATAAATCAAGAAGCAGTTACATTTGCTGCTAGGGAGCAGTAAGGAGAGAGAGAGAGAGAGAGAGAGAGAGAGAGAGAGAGAGAGAAAGAGAGAGAGAGAGAGAGCGAAAGAGAGAGAGAGAGAGAGAGCGAAAGAGAGAGAGAGAGAGAGAGAGAGAGAGAGAGAAAGAGAGAGAGAGAGAGAGAGCGCGAAAGAGAGAGAGAGAGAGAGCGAAAGAGAGAGAGAGAGAGAGAGAGAGAATAAAAGAATCTCTACAAGTGACCAATATTTTCTAGAGCACAAGGCAAAACAACAATGGAGGAAATTTTGTTTTAAGGTGCAAATAGTTGTTTAGATATAAATCAGCTGAAGAGTCCATCCTATAAAGTATAGAGGGCACAAGGAGATTAAGAAATACATTACAACAAGAACCTCAGAGGTTAAATAATCACTAGCATCCAACTTCACCTTCAAAATAAAGCTTCAGACATTCACTTAGTTAACAAATACAGTTATATGGTGGCCAAAAGAAAATCAAATTGCTACGGATAGAACATTTGCACATGACACGTGAGAAAGTCGTTTTTTAGACAACATATTACACATTTTTAAATATTTTTTAAAGTGAGGACTGGAGTTCCACAAAATTGAATCAAATGAACATTCAGGGTCAATGCTTAAAGCTGTTAAACATTCCTAGGGAAATTTCAAGATGTCTACCGTGTTTCCCCGAAAATAAGACCTAGCCGGACAATCAGCTCTAATGCGTCTTTTGGAGCAAAAATATAAGGCCCGGTATTACATTATATTATATTATATTATATTATATTATATTATATTATATTATATTATATTAAAGACCCAGTCTTATATAATAGTAAAATAAGACTGGGTCTTATATTAATTTTTATGCATTAGAGCTGATTGTCCAACTAGGTCTTATTTTCGGGGAAACATGGTAGGCTGGAGAAGATAAATAATTTGAAAATAATCAAGAAATTTAGGGGACCCTATACTACATATGTGACTTTATAAAGTATTTTTTTATAACTGCCAACCATCTTCTTAAACAACACCCACCCCCAAGCCCCACTGACACACCACCTCATTCTTGTCCCATTTAACTACATTAAAAACTCAAGGATATTTTATATTCTTTTCTTATGAATTTTCATCCTTTAGATGGCAATAGATACTAACACTTTGCAATCAATCTTCCTTAACC
Organism: Rhinolophus ferrumequinum; assembly: GCF_004115265.2. Taxonomy (NCBI): domain Eukaryota; kingdom Metazoa; phylum Chordata; class Mammalia; order Chiroptera; family Rhinolophidae; genus Rhinolophus; species Rhinolophus ferrumequinum. The sequence goes on from NC_046300.1 coordinate 32,827,955, forward strand.
CCCTTCTAAAAAAATTCAAGTAATATGTACCATTTTATCTTTTCAATTCTCTAGGTGAACTAGAATTGAAATGAAATCTAGGTGAATTCTTCCAGGAAGCTTAGAAGCTAATGGAGAAGACATTATAGTAGAAGGATGATACCATACAGTGTGATAAGTAATATGGTAGCAATAATTACAACATTTTATGGGGGGAATATAACCATACTTGGGAAGGGTGGGAGGAAGGTCAAAGGTAGCTATCTGGAAGACATGATGGCTAATCCAAAACCAGAAGTAGGCGAGAAAAGAACAATATACACTGAGTCATCTACTCAATTTTCTATATCCTCATGTTTCAATATCCTAGGATGTTTAAGATCAACATGGAATATGGGTGGAACTTTATAACAGCAAGCCAACAACTTAAAAGTGCTATTGTTGTATGTACTTAACTAATACCAAGATGACACTACTCAGTTTACTTTAGAGTTCATCAAACAATGCCATATGAGCCATCACTGATTTTTAGAATCACCATTATGGAAATCTAATCCATCTTTGATTAGCTCTAAGAAGCCGCATTGCATCCTGGAACCCTGGAACAACATCTCTCTTTCCTCCTCTAGACTCTAGAAAAGGTCATGTAGACTCTAGAAAAGGCAATCAATGGAAATTATAGAAATGATAGTATTTTGTCTATCCTCATTTTCAAACATAGCTTTATTGCATAAAAAGAAGTACATCTGGATAGAAATATTCAAAAACTGGGTTGTGGTGATAATTGCACAATTCTATAAATTTACTAAAACCATTGTATTTTTTCTTATAATGGGTGATTTTTAAGGTTATGTATGAGTAAGTTATAATTCTATAATTCAAGAAAACACACATAAAAGTTGAACTTTTAAAATGTATATATTATTATTCTTTCGATGCATTTTTCATGCATTTCTATATACATTATTTTATAGAGGCATCTGTCTTGCTTCTGCATCCTACCTCCACTCCAACCAGCTCTGTGACCTCAGCAAGCAGCAAATATCTCTGAAACTCAATTTCCTGACATTAAAGATGGGTTTTAATATTATTTACATACCTATGTCAGGGGGCAGGTTTGGGGGGGTAAATAAGAAAGTGCAAGTTCAGTGCCAAGCAGGATAATAGTAATTAATACAAGCATGGTAAATATTAGTTTTCTTTCTTCCCTTTCTTGAACTGTATCATTTAGTAACCAATTTGCACATTGCAACAATAACACCTCTTCTACAGGAATTTGTATGCCTGGCTTAAGAAGCTATTAGTACTCCACAGCAGTAACTTACGCCCCACTGTTTTGGCCAAATGCGTTCCTCCACTTCTCTGGTTGATAACTGGCCTGGCCTGTGGCTCCCGACTCCCCAAGAAATGCCAAGTCCTCCCAGGTTTCCCCCTTGCCAGTGGCCTTCTGAAAGTGATACCATTGTAGTTTGCCCCTTTCGTTTAAGAAACAAAAGCTTGTTTCAAGCAACAGCAGGCTTTCAAAAGTTCTTCCAGGATTCTTAATAGGAGAGGTCATGAGAGAGAATTACACCCAGAAAATAAAGAATCACCTAATGTGCTTCTCCCGTGGTGGCACCAACGGTTCACCAGCTTCCTTGGACTGTATAGTTAATGCCTCACCCAGAGAGCAAGGGGGAATTAAGATGTCTTGAATGAGAAGCAGCAGACAATGGAAGGCCCTGGCCCTGAAGCCAATTGTAGCTTAGACATGATGTGCCAATGTACCTTTCTCTTCTCCCATGACTTATTTTGGACAAATGCTAATGAGTCCCGGTCACTCTCCTCCTCTCAACAGCCTCTGGTGAGGTACTGGGATCATCTTTGCAGCCTCCAGCTATGCAAGCAACCCTCCCTCTGAAGAGATTAAATTAAGGCAAAGCCACTGCTTTCAGGGTGATCTTTGGTTTTCCTTCTCTTTCCCTCTAGGTCTTTGCCCTGGTGGTCTGCTAGGTTCCTTCCTGAGATTTTTCTGGAAACGCAGACTGGCCTGATGTGGGAGAGAAAGAACACGGATTCTGGAAAAACTGATCTTTCTAGTCAATATCTGGAATTCCACTGAGAGATCTTCATTCATTCAGCCTAAAGCTTTTAATTTCAAAATGTAACTGTCCAAATTTAATAATATATGTTAATAGGCTTTAAAATGTTTACATCCTTCATTTTATAAGACCCAATGTAAAAATTTAGTCTGACAAAACAGACATGGAACAAGACTTCTGCACCAGGAAGTTTATCACAGGATTGCTTATTATGTTAAAAAAAATAAATAAATAAAAAGGAACCAGAGAGATCCAAGATGGAGGAGTAGATAAATGCTGTGCTTGCCCCATTCCATGAACTCATCAAAATTACAACTAAATTATAGAACAATCAACCTGGGGAACCATCTGAAATCTAGCTGAACAGAAGTTTTATAACTAAGGATATAAAGAAGAACCCACATCAAGTCTTGTAGGAGTGGTAGAGACCTGAAACTGGGTGGCTTCAAACCTCCATGTGGTGGCTGAAAATTGGGAGAGATATTTCAGCCACAGAGGTTCCCCAACAGGTGAGGGACCCCAACCTCACACCAGGCTCCCTAGCCTGGAGTACTGCTATGGAAGACAAGCCCCCACAACCTCTGGCTGTGCAAAACAGTGGGCATTCTAAACATGCAGGTGGGATGGAAGGCTGCGGAAAACCCAGAAATCCTCTTAAAGACTCGCAGGTACTCTACTTGGGCTCTGGCAGGGACAGTGACTTGGGGTGGGGTTATCAGAGAAATACTGGAGAAATACAGGGAAATGCTGAATTGTGCGGCTTCAGGGCAAGGACTGGAGGGACAATTACCATTTTCCCTGTATGACGCCTTTCCATGCAGTTGGAAGGTGGGTGCCATTTTACCTGTGTTGGGTTCTCCCCAACCACACCCATGGGCAAATCTGAATCTGAATTGGTCTGCTAAGCTTCACTTGATCCACCCTTGTGATGCACTGAGAACCTGCCTCACCTAAGTTTTATACCGCACAAGGCTGTATCAGGGACTGAACCTTATGGGAGCCAGAAGAGGGCAGCAGGCCTCGGGGTGTCCTGGCTTTTTGTGGAGCCACCCCAGACCCAGCACTGATGGGAGTCATCCTTGGTTTATAGTGTGGCCACACCCATGTGCCTCCAGGTGCAGCACAGAGTGACCAACCTTGGATTGCTTTATAGCTCCTACCAGGTAGTCTCTGGCTGGTCACAGGCAGTGGCTGACCTGGGCCTGCACCATAGCCCCTCCCAAGAGGCCCAGAACCAACATACCTTGAGGTTGGCTTCAGACCACAGCAGAGTGCCACCTAATTACCCTCATAAGCAGCACACCAAAAGGGTTGGGGTCTCAACAGGCACCAAAGATCACTGGGGCAAATCCCGCTCCATGGGATAAGCCCCTTGTACAGCAGCCCGTAAGCTGTGGACATGGCCAAACCCCATAACCAATCAGCCTGAGGCTCAATCCCACCCACTGATGTGCTAATAGCAACCATGGCTCAACTATAACAGGAGGGCACACACAACCCACACATGGGATACTGATGGAGCACTCAGCACAGGTGACCAGAGTGACTGTGCAACTGGGCCCCACAGGGCACCTGCTACATAAGGCCACCTAGCAAGAATGGGAGCTATAGCAGATCTACCTAATATTAGGTTGGTGCAAAGGTAATAGCAGTTTTTGCAATTACTCTTAACCGTTTAAACCACAATTACTTTTGCACCAACCTAATACACAGAAACAAACTCAGAGAGGCAGCCAAAATGAGGAAACAAAGAAATACATCCTAAATGAAAGAACAGGAGAAAACTCTAGAAAAAGGACTAAACAAAATAGAGAAAATCTATCAGATGCAGAGTTTAAAACACCAGTTATTAGGAAACTCAATGAACTCAGAAGGAACTTCAACAAAGAGATAGCAAGCATAAAAAAGGAGATAGAAACCATAAAAAAGAACCAGTTAGAAATGAAGAATGCAATAACTGAAATGAATAATGGACTAGAAGGAATCACTAGCCGACTAGATGAAGCAAGGGATCTAAGCAGCGATTTGGAAGACAAGGTAGCAGAAAACAGCCAATTAGAGCAGAAAAGAAAAAACAAATTTTAATGAGGACAGTTTAAGAGACCTCTGGGACAACATTAAGTGTAAAGACACTCACCTCATAGGGGTACCAGAAGGAGAACAGAGAGCGCGAGGAATTGAAAACCTATTTGAAGAAATAATGACTGAAAACTTCCCTAACCTGGTGAAGGAAATTGACATACAAGCCCAGGAAGCACAGAGTCCCAAACAAGATGAACCAAAAGAGGCCCAAACCAAGACATATCATAACCAAAATGAGAATGGTTAAAGGTTAAAAACAGTAAGAGAAAGGCAACTAGTAAATTACAAGGGATCTCCCATATGATTGTCAACTGGTTTCAAACAGAAACTTTTCAGGCCAGGAAGGATTGGCATGAAATATTCAAAGTAATGTAAAGCAAGGACCTACAACCAAGAGTATTCTACCCAGCAAGGCTATCATTGAAATTGAAAGGCAGATAAGGAGCTTCCTAGACAAGAAAAAGCTAAAAGAGTTCATCATCACCAAACCAGTATTACAAAGAATGCTAGAGGGACTACTTTAAGACAGAAAAAAAATTTAAAAGTATGAATAATAAAATGGCAATAACTACATATCTAACAACAATTACTTTCAATATAGATAATCAAAAATGTAGGATGGCTGAATGTATAAGAAAACAAGACCCATACACATGCTGCTTACAAGAGACTCATTTCAGTTTGAAAGACACATACAAACTGAAAGTAAAGGGATGGAAATGATATTTCATGAAAATGGAAACAAAAAAATCTGGAGTAGCAATATTTATACCAGACAAAGTAGGCTTTAAAACAAAGGCTGTATCAAGAGATGAAGAAGAATACAATAATCCCACTTCTGGGAATTTATTTGAAGAAACCCAAAATACTACTTTGAGGGGACATGTGCATCCATTATGTTCATTACAGCATTGTTTACAATGGCCAAAATATGGAGGCAGCCTGGGTGTCCATCGATGGATGAATGGATAAAGAGGAGGTCGTACGTATATACAATAGAATATTGCTCAGCCATGGAAGGGAATGGGCTCTTGCCATCTGCAGCAGCATGAACGGACCTGGAGGGTATTGTGCTGAGTGGAGTATGTCCGATAGAGAAAGATAGATACAATGTGATTTCACTTATATGTGGAATCTAAAGAACAAAATAAACAAACAAACAAATCAGAATCAGACTCATAGATACAGAGAACATTTTGATGGTTGCCAGCTAGGAGGGGCATTGAGAGGGTGGATGAAAAGGGGAAGGGATTAAGAAATACAAATTGGTTGTTATACGGTAGTCATGGGGATGTAAGGTACACAAGTAATTAACTATATAAGGAATATAGTCAATAATATTCTAATAAGCGTGTATTCAGATACTACTAGATTTATTGGGATGATAAATGAGAGGGGTTAAGGGGACAGAGTGAAAAAGGTGAAGGGATTAAGAAGTACAATTGATAGTTACAAAATAGTCGTGGGGATATAAAGTAAAACATAGGGAATATAGTCAATAATATGGTAATAACTGTGTGTAGTGCCAGATGGGTACTAAACTAGTCAGGTGGATCACTTCTTAAATTATACAAATGTCTAACCACTATGCAGTACACCCGAAATTAATATCAAATAGTATTGAATGTCAACTGTAATTGAAAAATTAAAAAAGGGCGGGAAGGTGAAGGGCAATAAGTTGTCCAGACTTCCAGGTATAAAACAAATAAGTCATGGGGATGTAATGTACAGCATGGGGAATATAGTCAAGAATATTGTGATAGCGTGGTACGGTGTCAGAAGGTTGCTGGAATTATGGTGATCACTTCTTTAGCTATATAAATGTTGAATAGCTATGGTGTACACCTGAAACTGATATAATGTTGTATGTTTGCTGTATTTTAAATAAACTTAAAAAACTGAACGAATGTAAATGCTCAAAAATAAAAATTTGATATAAATTTGTCATAGCCATGTGATAGAGTATCAACTAAATATTAAAAATCATGTTTTCAATTCATATGTTAATAGTTCATTTTTTTAATTAAAGTTTATTGGGGTGATAATGGCTAGTAAAGTTACATAGGTTTTAAGTGTACAGTTCTGTAATGCATCATCTATATATCACATTGTGTGTTCACCACCCAGAGTCAGTTCTCCTTCCATCACCATATATTTGATCCCTTTTACCCTCATCTACCACTCCCTCCCCGCTTACCCTCTGGTAACCACTAAACTATTGTCTGTGTCTGTGAGTTTTTGTTTCTTTATTTGTTTGTTTGTGTTGTTTTCAGTTTTATATCAGTGAAATCATATGGTTCTTGACTTTTTCTGTCTGACTTATTTCACTTAGCATAATAATCTCAATTCCAGCCATGTTGTTGAAAATTGCAGTATTTCATCTTTTCCTATGGCAGTATAGTAGTATTTCATTGTGTGTATGTGTGTGAAGATATATATATATATATATATATATATATATATATATATATATATATATATATATATTCTTTTTCTGATCATCTATTGAAAGACATTTTGGTTGTTTCCATGTCTTGGCCACAGTAAATAAAGCTGCAATGAACAGTGGAGCACATATATCTTTATGGATAAATGTTTTCAGATTTTTGGGGTAGATACCCAGGAGAGGGATTGCTGGGTCATACAGTAATTCTATTCTTAATTTTTTGAGGAACCTCCACACTGCCTTCCATAGTGGCTGCACCAATCTGCATTCCCACCAACAGTGTCTGAGGGTTCCTTTTTCTCCACAGCCTAACACTTGCTATTATTTTTGTCTTGTTGATGATAGCCATTCTAACTGGGGTGAGGTGATATCTCATTGTGGTTTTTATTTGCATTTCTCTGATGATTAGTGATGTTGAGCATTTTTTCATATGTCTATTTGCCATCTGTATGTCCTCTTTGGAGAAATGTCTCTTCAGGTCCTCTGCCCATTTTTCAATTGGGTTGTTTGTTTTTTTATTGTTGAGTTGTATGAGTTCCTTATATATTTTGGATATTAGCCCCTTATTGGAGGCGTTGTTTGCAAATACCTTCTCCCATTCTGTTGTTTGCCTCTTTATTTTGTCAATGGTTTCTTTTGCTGTGCAGAAGCTTTTCAATTTGATATAATCTCATTCAATTGTTTTAGCTTTTATTCCCCTTGCCTTTGAGGTCAAATTCATAAAATCCTCTTTGAACCCAAGGTTCATAAGTGCAGTACCTGTTTTCTTCTATGCAGTTTATTGTTTCAGATCTTATTTGAAAGGTATTTGATACATTTTGAGTTAATTTTGGTACATGGTTACAGATAGCAGTCTACTTTCATTGTTTTGCATGTGGCTTTCCAATTCTCCCAGTACCACTTATTGAAGAGGCTATCCTTTCTCCATTGTATGGTTTTGGAATAGTTAATTTAAAAAAAAAGGACAAAGTTATGTAGCAAGTCTGATTAAAACAACACACACACACTTTTTCCCTCTCTCTCTCACACACACACATCCCACACAATATTATGCAAATAGAAAATTCTGGTAAAAAATATTCAAAAATATTGTCTGTTTTTCTTCAGGTGGTAGAACTATAAGTGACTTTTAAAAAAAATTTTGCTCTTCTATTTATTTCTTATCTAGTGAACATTTATTACTTTTCTGATGAAAAGACTTGAATAAATAAACTGATGAAAATTCCACAATCCTCTAGAAAAGATAAAACTTTGTTATCTTGTTCTTTCAAAGGGTCTCTAGGAGTGTCATCCATTATTTATATCCAAGACATGTCAGTTTCAAATCTTCTAGGGGAACCAGTTTTGATAAGGAAGAGACTTAGAGCCCTGAGTATTGAGTACTGAGGTGAAAACAGGAGGTGCGGTGTTGGTAGTTTGGGAGTGAGACTGGAGGCAACCTTATAATACACCACTACCACCCACTCATATTGCCCTTTCTCAGAAACCTGTAAACCTTAAGAAGGTTTGAGAAGACCGCATGCATTCAGGTGCGCAGCGTAGTATAATGAGAAGAACGACAAGTACCAAGATCTTTCAGAATGAAAAAACAGCAACCCCTGACAGCTGTATATGTTAGCTAGCTGGCACTCGCTGGCAGACCTTGATGTTCTCTAGGTAACAATTTTGCAGAATATTAACATCAGACAAAATCACTCTGGTCCAAGACAAACAGGAGACATCTCAAGAAGACTACAAACCACAAACATATTCTCTCTCGTGGCTGAAATGAGTGACTGCAGCTTAACAATTGCAGCTGTATCCCACTCCGTTCCTCAGACCTCCTAAGGAAATGGTATTAAGATACCCAAACGTAGAATTGTCCTGCTTCCTAATGGCACTCAATCCAGAAGAGAGCCATGACTCCTTGAAGCCTTCTGCAGTTTCCAAGTCTGATCTTGTAACAAGCTTCTCCTACAAGCTTGTGTGTCCTCCGTTGTTGAAACAAATACCAATAAGCACAACTTGCTCAACCACAGGTGTGTTTCTAGTGGTCTTCAGCTGGCAAACACGAACATTCTGTTTCATCTCTTTGTTCTGCCACTTACTGGGCATGTTCTTGGGCAGGTCAGCTGTCTTTACTGAGCTTCTTTTCTCTCATTCTTAAAATGGTTATAATAAATCCTATCGCTTTTACCACTCAGGGTTTTTGCATTTTTGTTGCCAATTCCAGCAACTGATAAAAGAAAAATGCCAAGTCTTGGCTGAAAACAAATTTAAAAGCAGGGAACGGTGTGATGTAGTCTTGAAAGAGGTAATTTGGTGTGGAGCTGGCTCCAGCCTTTTGGCTCCCCCACTTGATTACTATGTGATGTCGGGCAAATCAATTAACCTCTCTGAGTGTTATCTATAGGAAAAAGATGATAATAAATTATACCTACCTTATAGAGGTTTTGTGAAGCATAAATGAGAGAATAATATGAGACTTAGTTCAATACCTGGGACGTAGTAAACAAATGTGGATGGATATATACATATATATGTTGGATCTTAAATTCATTCACCTTGGTTTTCCAGTGCCTGACACTTAGTAGACATCCAAAAATACTTTGAAAATGAGTATATGAAAGTGAATTACATTTGGAATTATTTTATTCACTGAACAGAATTTTTGAGCCCTTTCTGCATGGCATGCTATGTGTTGTAACAGTGAGTGCAGGAAGAAACCAGTTACCATCTCTTTCAGTCTAGTGAGAGAGATAGACATTAAACAAACAAATAAATAAATTATATTTACAAGCTGTAATAAATGGTAGAGCAGAGTTTCTCAACATTGGCATGACTGACATTTAGAAGAGGATAATTCTTTTTTAGGGAGCCGTCCACTGTATTGTAGGATGTTTAGCAGCATCTGTGGCCTCTACCCACTAGATGCTAGTAGCACTCCCTCTCTGAAATTGTGACAACGAAAAACATCTCCAGATATCACCACATGTCAGGGGGAGGGAGGAATTCCCCCTCCCCATTCCACTTTAAGAACCACTGTTATAAAGAAAAAAAAAAAAAGAAGTGGATTCTCTGAGACAGCTGAATAAAGGAACCAAATTGAGGATACTAGTTAAGAGGATGTCTGTTTGAGGCAAAAACACTGAAGCTGCGACCCCAAAAGCAGTCAGGATATACCTTGGTAGTAGAGGAGGAGGAGTGTTCAGGCAGGGTCAGAGCCCAGGCAAAGACCCTGAGCTTGCAGTTCTAGAGTAATTAGAAGTCTAGTGTGGCTGGAGCACAGTGTGGGAAAACGAAACAGGAAGAAAGGCCATTCACATGATCTGTAAAATTGGAGGACGTCTAGGTTACCTGATTCTGCTTTGGTTCTACACATTTGGCCAAGCATCCTCTCTCATCTTCATTTGGTCTCTGTGTTTCACCGTCTCCACAATAAAGTGAAACAAAGGGGCAGTGTGAGAAAGACTGCAAGCTCTGCATCAAAATCGAACTTCTCTTTTCCCTGAGCAAAAAGCCGAACTAAATGTATCAGTCTTATAGTTTATTTGGGCTGCTATAACAAAATACCATAAACTGGGCAGCTCATAAACAGCAGAAATTTATTTCTCAAAGTTTTGAAGACTATAAAGTCCAAGATCAAGGCACTGGAAGATTCAGTGTCTGGGTGAGAGCCCTCTTCCTTGTTCACAGATGGAGACCTTTTCCTTGTAATCTCACCTGGTAAACGAGGCTAGGGAGCTCTCTGGGGTCCCTTTCATAAGGGCACTAATCCCATTCATGAGGGCTCTGCCCTCATGACCTAATCACCTCCCAGAGGCCCCACCTCCTAATACAATCACCTTGGGGGGTTAGGGTTTCAATATATAAATTGGGGTGGGGGGGTCACAAACATTCAGACCATAGCCACCAGCCTTCCCTGCGTGAGGTGTGTTCATACAGCTGAGTTCTGGCCAATGGAATGTGAGCAGAAGTGACACGCACAACTTCCAAGCCCCACCTATGAGATATTACCATGCATGGTCTTCCTTGGTCTTAACTCTCCTCTAGCTAGCGGTCAGTGTCAAGAGTAATTATGGAAAAAACATAGTGAAGATGGCAGCTCCTCTATTAGTCTGGGTCCTTCAATGATTGCATGGAGTACATGGAGCAGACTCCCATTCACCCAACAGCCTCCTGATCAGGAATGGCCACATTGGATTGTTACATGAGACAGAGGTAAACTTCTATTGTGTAAACCCTGAATTCTGGAGATTTATTTGTTACTGAAGTTTGCATTATCCTCACAAATATAAGCAACATCTCAGGAAACAGCTCTCCCTGAATGGAGGACACACATTTCCCTTGTCCAGCCACTTAATATAGAAAAGTAAAACATCATCCAGCCTTGTCAGGCAGCTGTGGAACATTCAGGGGACAGCCAACTCCCAGACAACTCAAAAACCATAAAAGGGATAGTTTTAGCCTTAAACTTTGATGTGGAGAAAATATTGAAAATGAGCAGAAAAATTCTTTCTTCTTTTCAAAATAGCCTGTAGAGAATTTCTTGTGCAAACATGTTGGCATTGTACCCAGGCAAAGGAGAAAATTCCAGAAAAATAAAAAGTTCTGAAACCAAATAGGTATAACTAATAAACTCCAAAACCTTCTGGAAAAATACCACTACTATTACCAAATTGAAAATGAATTAATTACAAATTACAGGAAATAAAATATAATTAGAAAAGGTACATAAAAATCACCTGTATTCCTACCCTCAAAGTCTTTTATGTTATGCATCTCTCTGTTATTTTCCCTACTAGACGTTTTCACGTAAGATTTTGAATCTAAATGTCAATAGCTAGAGCTGACTTCCACTTTTCAGCAATCACACACTTAGCAATCAACCAAGCAAAATGAACAATCTTCTGTACATTTATTCAAATGCACAACTCCAAATTGATGCATAACATAAGGAGTGGAATGCAAAGAGGTTGTCCCAGGGAAGAATTGTATAAACTTAAGCCAGAATGACATGCTTTCAGCTGCAAGTAATAGAAAATTCAGCTTTCAATGGGCTGAAGATATCTAAGTGGATGTTTTTATTATTTGATAAGAAATATGGTATTAAGTGATAATAGATGTATTTAACATTGCTACACTATATATATATGTATATGTGTGTGTGTATATGTACACACACGTGCATGTGGTTATGTGTATATATGCTGAAATAAAAGTATAATGAAGCAAAATATACTACATATAATGTACTCTGATAATTTCTATTGTTTTATTTAGTTTTGATTTTTATAACTACCAGTGACAAACAACCCAATTTTTTTTTAAAGATTTTATTGGGGAAGTGGAACAGGACTTTATTGGAGAACAGTGTGTACTTCCAGTACTTTTTTCCAAGTCAAGTTGTTGTCCTTTCAGTCTTAGTTGTGGAGAGCGCAGCTCAGCTCCAGGTCCAGTTGCCGTTGCTAGTTGCAAGGGGCACAGCCCACCATCCCTTGTGGAAGTCGAACCGGCAACCTTGTGGTTGAGAGGACACGCTCCAGCCAACTGAGCCACCTGGGAGCTCAGCGGCAGCTCAGCTCAAGGTGCTGTGTACAATCTTAGTTGCAGGGGGCAGAGCCCATCATTCCTGGCAGGACTCAAGGAATTGAACTGGCAACCTTGTGGTTGAGAGCCCACTGGCCCATGTGGGAATCGAACCAGCAGCCTTCGGAGTTAGGAGCATGGAACTCTAACTTCCTGAGCCACCGGGCTGGCCCAACACAATTTTTAAGTGGGCAAAATATTTGAACAGACACCTCACAACAGAAGATAGGCAAATGACAAACAAGCACACAAAGAGATATTCATAAGACACTTGGCAGAGAATTACAAATAAAATCTACAATGAGTTATCACTAACATACACTAGAATGGCTAAAATTTAAAAGACTGACAATGCTAAGTGTTGCAGAGAAGATGGAGCAATTGGGACTCATCATTACATTGCTAATGAGAATGTAAAATGGTCTACTTTGGAAAACAGTTCTGCAGCTTTCTGTTTAGTTAAATATGCATGGACCATAAGACCTAGCTATTCATTGCATATACCCAAGAGAAATAAAAACACATTTTCTCACAGATACTTGCACATGAATATTCATAGTAGCTTTATTCACAATTCCCCCCAAAAGATGGAAACAGCCATTAGCTGTCCACTAACAAATAAATGGGTAAACAAATTGTGATACAGCCTAATAAAGGAATACTACTCAGCAACAAAAAGCAACTGTTAATACACACGATATGGATAATCCTCACAGATATTATACTGAGTGAGACATAAATCGTATATATTGTATGAATCCATTTATGTAAAATTCTATATAAATATTTTCTTAATGCCAAAAAAAAAGTAAAAAATAACAGTGGTGTCTAGTAATATGAAGGAGATGATTGATTACAAAGGGGCACAAAGCAATTTTGGGTGAAAATATTCTGTATCTTGATTATGATGGTGTTTACATGGGTATCTATATTTGTCAAAACTCATGGAACTGTACACTTAAAATGAGTAAGTTAATTAGATATACTAATTGTTAGTGACTTATCATTTGCAAAACACAACTTTATTACTCAAATTATTTAAACTCAAATAATATCAAAGGGCTTTCTGGAATTCAAATGTTTGGTATAATAATCCAGTAAGCTGTCGGGTTACTCATGATTACATTAAACATAGTGTGACTATTAAACATGAGACCAGGTACCCAAAAATTCCAGTTAGCTCAGGTCTTCAGAAGTCTGTTTTCATTTTTACTTATGTTACAACTAGTAAAGTACTTTAGTAAAAATCACTTTACTGTTTGGAGAGAACTTTCACTTGCATTTTATGTGACCCGAGCAATAGTCTAGTAAGGCATATATTTTTATTCTTCTTTTGCAGTTGAGGAACTGAGATATAGCATCACAGAGCTAGTAAATACAAGATGGACAAAAATCCACTGGAATCTGAGTCTACCAATTTCCCATTGCGTCGCTGATGGCTTTAAGAGCACTGAGTCATGGGCTCTAGAATTTCGGCTTTAATTTCCTTATTATTAGGTCACCCAAGCACCAGAAGAAACATTTATTTGCTTCCAAAAAACCGAGTTTAGTTCTATTACTAACATTCGAACCCACAGATCTATACTTTATGGAGTCAATAAGATCAAATGGAAGTCACCTGAAAATGCGGGTTTAAAAAAAGATGTCCTTTACCTAAACATTTCCATTTTTCTTCCTAAAGAGTGAAATGCTCTTTCCTCAACTGATTTGGCTAGTTAATCAAAGGAGAAGCCATCCACGGAGGGGAATCTATGACCTCTTTGTCAAGGGAAGTCAGGTTACTCAATGCCAAGAAAGGCTATTTTTATTTTCATCTGATGTTCTGCGAGATTTTTTTTTTAAAGATCAGCACCGTGGAAGTAAAAAGGAGAAACTATTTAAGAAGAGCTCCCACAAATCTCTCTCCTCTTAACAGTCTCAAACCTGACCCTATATTATCAGCAGCCAGTTACCTTGGGTAGTTAGTGTGGTTAATGAGGACAAGGCACAGGCTCTGTCCCTGGGGAGGTCACTGATGCAGCTTTGGCATGTTCTGCAGGCACATAAACCACCGTTGACACCAGCAGTCACAGTGTGGGTCCAGAAAGGTGTATCTCCCTTAACTCATGCTGCTACTGGGAACACAAGTCAGTCGCGCTCTTTGGGCAGCTAAAGGAAGGTAGGGTATTTGATTGTTCACTTTATCCTTAGAGCATGACTAGGAGGACCAGGTCTCAGGAGATAAGAAAGATGGGTCATGTTTAGTCAACAAAACACATTCACTCTAAGCTGCAAAAAAGGAAATCTTATAAACACCACTCAATTCTGTGATTCTGAACAAATCATTTTGCTTCTCTGAGCCTCACTGTCTTCATTTAGAAAATGAGGACAGTCATTCCCTACTTCACCAAGTCGTTGTGAAGTTTAAATGAGACAAGTGCGAAAGAGCTGTGGGAATGCTGGAAAGCAGTATAAGCATTCATGGTCATTCTATTCTTTATCAGAATTTACTTTTGGTTAGAGAAAATTATTTTTGTAATCAGAATCTTTGTTGATTCATTTACTAAACATTTGTTGAGTTCCTGCTGTGTGCCAGACAATGGGCTGTGTGTTGGAAATACAGAGGAAATATAATGAGATCATGATCCTCAAAGACTATATAGTCTGTGGAGTGGGGTAGGGAGTGTGAGGGTGGGAGGGCCCCAGGAAAGGGAAGGTCAGTACAGTAGGTAATGTGATGTGGCACTCAGATCCCCCTTTCGTGTCAAAGGACTTATTCCTCCAGCTGCTGGAAATACTGTCGGTCCCTTAGAGGGAATGCCTGGGATGTAGTAAGTCAGCTTGCTCAAGGTCACGCCCCCTTCCTGGGGGGTTCATATCAAATAACAAGCATATAAAGATACAGTTATCTTTCTCCAAACTGGGACATTTCTGAAGGAAAATTCTCTTCAGAATTTTCTATAGGGTTGGCTGACATTGGGACTGCATCACAGCTCACCTTCTTCCTCTGACCAATCCTGTTTGATTCCCTTCCTTTCCGCAAGTATTGATCCCAGAGAGCTCCTCAATAAACTTCCTGCAAACTGACATCCTTCTCAGAGTCTAATTCTGTGATGATTAATTGTGTCAATTTGGCTAGGCTGTGGTGCCCATTTTTTGGTCAAACATCAGTCTAAATGATGCTATGAAATTTTTTTTTTGGATGTGCTTAATACTTAAATCAGTAGACTTTGATCAAAGCAGATTACCTTCCATAATGTGGGTGGGCCTCATCCAAACAGTTGAAGGCATTAAGAGAAAAGACTGAGGTCCCCAAGGAAGAAGGAATTCTGCTTCCAGACCGCCTTAGGACTCGAGCTGCAACATCTATTCTTCCCTCGGCCCCCAGCAGACAGAAAGAAGGAAAGAAGTAGAGAGGGAGGGAAGGAGAGGGAGAGGGAGAGGAAGAGGGAGAGGGAGAGGGTGAGGGAGGAGAGGGGGAGAGGGGGGGAGAGAGAGAGGAAGATGATAGAGATAGATAGATAATAGATAGATGATAGATGGATGGATGGATGGATGGATGGATGGATGGATGGATGGATGGATGGATAGATAGATAGACAGACAGACAGAGATTGTTTCCATTTCTCTGGAGACTACTAATACAAGTTCCCAGAACTTAACTACAGTGTCAGGCACTTATGATATCGTGATCAATGATTTGAGTTAACAGTAGCGCTAGCTTCATGGGCATGTGACCTGTGCAGTCACCCAGGGTACCACACTCAGAAGGACCTGGGTTATATGATCTGCTGTCACCATCTTGAAAGTGCTGACAATTTTATCTTCAGACTTGTGTTTTGTAAGTGAAGTCCATTGGGACAGTGGAGCACATGTGTGAGTAGAAAGAGATACACGTACTATGCATGTTCAGTATTCCTTGCCACACCACTCATCTATAGTATTTGAGATGCCCTGCAACCAGCTAATCCCAGGGGACCCCAATGCATGGGAGTTCAGTGAGACTCAAAATGAGTAGAAGATTTTTCCTTCTACAACTGAGTGAGCAAGGGGAGGGAGACAGCTGAGAACCCTAAGAGGCCACACTTAAAGTTCTAACCAACACTTTTTTCAAACACAGAAAGAAAGCAACGACATTCTGACAAATACATATGACCACGAATACAACACTATTGTGTTCTTTTTTTTATTCATATTACTTCCTTGTATTAGCCACCCACTTACCGTTAAATCGATGACACATTAGGAAGGAAAATATCTCTGACAACCCATAGCTCCTTTTCCTTTCAGTCTTCCCTTCTTCATCAGTAAGCTGAAGATAGAGTGTTGGTAGAATATGTTTTTATATAGAAATGAAATTTAAATTGTTGAGTTGGTTTTGTGCATATTTTCCACTGTCTGGTAAGAACAAAATATATATGCAAATACAAGCTATGAAACATGAATTCTGTAATTTTGATGACTCTATATATGAGGGAAACGCTTTTGTATAAAACTGGCATTGCAAAATATAGAGATGAGTGGTAAAATTCATGCTCATTAACAATGTAAAATGTTATTTTTTTAACTTAAAGGTAAATTAAATAGCAAATAAATAGCAAACAAATAGACGAGTCAAGAGACAGACCATGGAAGAAAAGAAAAAGCTTTATATTGTAGTACCTTTAATGGCACTTTCCCCCCTACTTTTTGAAAAAGGGGCCCCACGTTTTTATTTTCCACTAGGCCCTGTGAATTCTGTAAACAACCCTGATTAGCAACATGTCTTACAAGTACACAGTTGGGGTTTGAGGAAAGCTTCTCAAAAGTTGAGTCCTAAAAGACTGCCAGAAATAGCTGGGAAAGTGAGTTGAGGGAAATGGAGGAAGAGGTTTTAGGCAGACGGAGCAGGATGTAGTCTGGTTTCACAGTCTAGCGACAGCATGGTTCCAACAGGAAATTAGACGTCATTTGGTATATCTGGATCTGGAGTGGGGACAGTAGGATTGGGGGACCGGACAAGAGATTAATCTGAACAACAGAAGACAGGACAAATAATGACAGTGCTGGTATACACTGTGGGTGATGCGAAGCCAATGGAGGATTTAAACCAGAACATTGCAAAAGAAGATACAACGTGGAAAGATTTTTAGTACCAGGTTTGATTTTTAAGGGTCTCCCGCCCAGAGCTCTGTGCTGCTGTTGCCCTTTGAGTCCTTTACAGTCTAATTTCCTGGCCATTTCCTTTCCTTTCAACCAAACGTTACAGTGCTTGTTGTCCAGCAGAGTGCTGTGCACCAGTTATCCATTCCAAGGGAGCAAAAGGCCAATCTTTTTTTTCTTTTTACTAGTTTCAGGTGTACAAAACAACATAATGATTAGACATTTATACCCCTCACAAAGTGATAACCCCAACAAGTCTCCCACCCATCTGACACTGTACGTAGCTACTATAATACCACTGACTACACTCCCTATTCTGTACTTTACAAATCAGACTACGCCAAACTAAAAAGTTGTTTTCACAGCAAAGGAAACCATCAACAGAATGAAAAGACATCCTGCTGAATAGAAGAAGATATTCACCAAGGATCTATCTGATAAGAGGTTAATATCCAAAATTCATAAAAAAGCTCATACAACTCAACACCAAGAAAACCCACAAACAATCCAATTAAAAACTGGACAGAGGACCTGAACAGACATTTCTTCAAAGAGGACATGCTCATATGGCTGTCACATAAACATATAAAAGGATGCTCAACATAATTATAATTTCAATTATATAATTGAAAATAAAATCTCAATTAAATACAACTACTTAGCTATTAGAATGGCTAACCTTTTATAAAAGTGACCACAGCTGTACAAAACAATGTAATAGTTTGAAATTTATCATTTATATCTCTCACACATTGTTTTGTACACCTGAAACTAATAAAAATAATTGCCTGCAAAAAAACCCAAAAAAACCCAAAAACAAAAGCCATTGAAAATTGCCACATTACCAAAAGTTAATTAAGTAAACTTTATAGACTCTGTCGGCCTATTGTATTTGGCAAAAGTAGTAAATATCTTTACTTCTTGCCTCACAGTGACTCTTGATAAGATTCTAGAATGTAATCATATATTTATTTGATTTTAAGATAAAAACATCTCAATCTGATATTACCAAACTTTTTTTCTGTAGTGGGATCTATTTGTACTGGTAACAATTGAAAATACTAGCAATTATTATATTCATTCAACTTTGATCTGATGTTCCACTTAAAGGGTTATGTGTGTGATATATGCTTATCTCCTATTTTAGTTCTTCAAAGTCACTATGAATCAATAAAGTCATGTTTTAAATTAAAAAAAAAAGTGACCATAGCAAATACTAGCAAGGATATGGAGGAACTAGAACCCTCATATACTGCTAGTGGGAATGCAAAATGCTACAACTACTTTTGTAGATAGTTTGGCAGCTTCTTAACCAGTTAAATATATACCTAACATACGATCCAGTCATTCCATACAGGATTTACATTCCCACAAACATTTATATACAAATGTTCATAGCCCCTTTATTTGCAATAGCCAAAACCTGGAAACAATTCAAATGTTCATCAACAGGCAACTAATAAACAAACTTTGTTATGTCCATGCAATGGATTACTGATCCATAAAAAAGGAATGAACCATCACTACATGTAACAACTTGGACGAATCCCAAAATAGTTATGCTGAGTGAAGGAAATCAGACATTTAAAGGAGTATAATGATCATTTATATAGACCTATAGAAAATGTAAGCAAGTTTATAGTGACAGAAAGCCGATGGTGATTGCCTGCAGACAGGGAAAAGAGAGGTGGAGGAGAGGTCGTGGGGAGTTGCCACAGGGAAAGATTACAAAGAGGCATGAGAAAACCTGGAAAGCTGTAAAATATATGTTCAGAATTTTCAGTGTGTTGATGGATTTACAATTGTGTGTGTCTATGTCAAAACTTTCCGATTGTACTACCTTTTAAATATATAAAAGTTATTCTACATCAATTATACCTCAATAAAGTGTTTTGCTTTTTTAAATCTTTGTTGTCTGCGGGTCCATTTCACTATTTTGTCCCCTTTTGTATATTTTTAAAATAGTCTAGAATAAAAAGTGAAAAAGAAACACCTTGTCTTTTTGGTACAACATTATCCGAGTCCTGGAATCAGAAGTGGCCTGGAGGTAACACTATATCCACAGTGCCCTCCTCCCCTGGGAAGGTCAACAAGATCAACCTAAGTTGCATCACTTGAGTTTTCAGGAACATGCTGGGCTTGCACAATTTTAATTTGACCCCTAAACTGACCCTCATTTATTCCTCTCTACATTTACTGTCCCCTGCATCGGGACAGAACTAAACATCTGTCACTGCTAACAGTAAACGTTTCCCTACCGAGTCTGACTCCCATGAGAACAGAGGGCAGAGAAAAGCGATGTGGAATATACATTTGATGGCTCAAGCAGTTGTTGTCTTTCTCCCAGTTAACTCTGGCTGATTTAAAGTCAGGCAAGGGCCGAAATGATCATCTGACATGATTTTTTAACCCAGCTCCAATGTTAACTAATCTACAGACTTGGGCAAGTCACTTCCCCTCCCTGTTTTCAGTTGCCTTCTCTATCATATCAGGGGTTTGGTCTCTAGACAATCTCCAAGGTCTCTTCCAGGACTGATGTTGACAACTTTTATACTTCTCTTGTCTATGCACTCATAGAATATACAGCAGGGTGAGACTCATCAAGGGTTTGACCATATGGGCACCATGCTGTGACCGACGAGATTTGGGAGGAGGAGTACACTGAGATGGATAGGTCTCATCTGGGTTATAGGGTTATAATGGCAAGTACTCGTACATTATGTTGAAGTTGGAATAAGCATCTTGGTCAAGCATGGTTTATTGAAAACGATAGGATCCTATTTGTACTTCTCAAGCAAATGGGAGATTTTCTAGAAACTTCAGGGATTTCTTAGAACTGAAATAGATGGAGCACATATAGACCTTATAAGAGGCTGAAACCAGGGGCTGTAAAATCATGAACAGTGTTATTCACCCCAGCTCCTTCACTCCTGTGCTCTCGTGCTTTCTTTCATCTATGTGATCTCTGTCTCTGTCTGTCTGTCTGTCTGTCTGTCTCTCTCTCTCACACACACACACACCCTCTCTATTCTGTCTGCACAAAGGCCTTACTCCTGCCTTTCTGCAATGCAGCATCCTGTGCTTCAATGGCATAGGGTGAGAAATGGCTCAAAGGCTCAACACGACCTCCCCCTCCAACACCCAGTACCACCTAATTAGTCTCTCATCTGAAATTCCAGATTCCCAGAATGGGACTCCAGTACAGGTTAGCACAGGTTAGGTAATTCCCTGGTACAAACAGTGGTCATGACGGAGGGTGGGGAGATGGGTCATGTGGTACTTAGAACTGCTCTCTCTGTGGCCAGGGCAAGGTGAGGCTCTTTTAGAAGGGGGCATGAAATGACTGGCGTAGAGACCTCTGATGAGGTTTGGGAGTACAACTTAATGCCCAGGGACGGGATGCAAATGTCTTTCCCTAATAACTTAAGAACAGAGTTCCTAACTTCTTGAACCTCTGGAAATTTATAGCTGAGGGGCTGAGGCCCACATAGTTGTGGCAAAGCTGGACCTAGAATTCTGGCTACTTGATTTCCAGCCCAGGGTGCTCTTTTAGGGTGAGTTCCGTCTCCTCACGTCCAGGATGGTGCTGATGTAGTAGGAGCCTAGTGCCAGGAAGGATGCTGGTTTTGGTGACTCTCCCATTAAATCATAAAAAAAGAATGAGCATTTGTGATAGATTGTGTTTTGCAAAGACGACCACAATGTTATTCCTTATCCTACATGCCCCTCTTACACTGTACCTTGATAGTCCTCCATTAAGTGGTAAGGTCTACATCCCCTCCACTTGAAACTTGGTATATCTTTGGGGCTTCCTCAACCAATAGAGCAGGAGTGATGCTGTGTAGCTTCTGAGGCTAGATCATGAAAATACCATTTGCCTCCACCATGTTCTCGTGGAATACTTGCTCTTGGAACCTAACCACCACACTTCAAGGAAGCCCAGACTAGATCACATGGAGAGGCTACAAGTTGGTGTTCCTGGTGGGAGCCCAGCTGAGGTCCCAGCCAACAGCCAGGATCAACTGTCAGACAAGTGGAGAAGCCTCCAGATAATTCCAAGCCACTGAGAACCCCCCAGAACTTGAATCTAAGGCCCCACATATCAAGGAGCCATTTCTGCTGTGCCACTGAGTTTTGGGCTCATAAATCATCTACTAGCAAAATCTTTGGGTCTGGGCCGGCCTGGTGTCTCAGGTGGTTAGAGCTCCATGCTCCTAACTCCAAAGGCTGCCGGTTCGATTCCCACATCGGCCAGTGGGCTCTCAACCACAAGGTTGCCAGTTCGATTCCTCGACTCCCACCAAGGGATGGTGGGCAGCGCCCCCTGCAACTAAAATTGAACATAGCACCTTGAGCTGAGCTGCCGCTGAGCTCCCGGATGGCTCAGTTCATTGGAGCAAGTCCTCTCAACCACAAGGTTGCTGGTTCGACTCCCACAAGGGATAGTGGGCTGCGCCCCCTGCAACTAGTAATGGCAACTGGACCTGGAGCTGAGCTGCGCCCTCCACAACTAAGACTAAAAGGACAACAACCTGACTTGGAAAAAAATCCTGGAAGTACATACTGTTCCCTAATAAAGTCCTGTTCCCCTGTCCCAATAAAATCTTTAAAAAAAAAAAAAAATCTTTGGGTCTTAGAGACAATTTTTTTCTGGTTATCTTTATCGTATTGATCATTTTAAACAGAATGCCTTCTACTGTATCACTCCTGGTTGCTTGATTTAAAACAAACAAACAAACAAACAAAGAAGACACATTCATTAAGCCCAAAGTCCTGTATCTATGGGCATTTGTTCCATCACCTGATGCAGTAACTAATTAGTATCCAGTGTGAGTCATTCTCTGATAAGACAGGATTCCCTCATGACCCATAGAAGCAGTCTAAAAGTTGCCTCAATTCCCTGTACTTCATTCCATGCTTAGAATCTTTTCAGGTATTATTAACGTTTCTCCCCAGCTATGGCAAAGCTAAGAGTTTCCGGGTGTTACCTTTTCTCAGCCCATGGGACAAGCTTCAGTATTTGTGCCAGCAACTCTGGAAGGTTTCAGTGTCCGATTCCATTTGGGTGGAGAAAGCTGAGCTCCAGTAGCTTCCCTCCTCACTCCATGCCTGACCGCCATCCTGGCAGCCATGGAACTCTTGGCTTTGGTATCCATTTGTCTTTTCCTATGCCCCCCGCTATGCCTTACTTTCATGTGCTTATTCCCCATCACTTCAGTCATGCTCTGATAATTATACATCAACAGAGCCCTTGTGTTCTTATTTGCAGAATAATACCTGATTATACCTTTAGCATGAATATTTCTCATGTGCAAGGCACTACGCTGAGCAGTAGGGATACAAAGATGAAGGAGATGGAGGGCAGGTCTTTAAGAAACTCATGATAATTATCACAGAACTGGCAACTCCTTCTCCGACCTTCTCCGATTTTGGGAAAGTTTCTGTGAAAAGGAGAAATGGCGGAGTCATAAAGACTATAAATTTGAAGTTGAGTATGAGCCCTTTTGATAGTACGAGTACCTTAAGGGTCGTCCAGTTCCACCCCCTCATTTGTCATCTCCTTTCCCCTTTCATTTACTTGTATGAGTCCTCCTCATACACACAGTAAATACAGCCTCTGGGTCTCTTTTTTGAGTCCAGTGGAGAATCCCTCTTCTCTGAATTCTCTCCAAATTCTAAGCCCACTTCCAAAGCAGTGTTTCTCACCTGGGATGTATAGGTGCCTGGTGTGTGAAGGCAGGGAGGATGGTGGGGAGCGGAGCAGTTATAAGCATAGGGAAGAAACAAGTATAGTGCAAAAATTTTTGATTTTATAATTAAAGACCATATTTTGAAAAAAAATTTAAGGTGTTTGTTTGGGTTTTTAAAAATCTGTGGGAATTGTCTTTTTGTGCAAAAATGGCCACAGTTCTTCACATTTCCCTATATCTGCATCTTTTGCAACATGACTTTGCAGCTCCTTCCATCAAGAAGTGGAGTATATCTTCTCACAGCTTGGATCTGGCCTGTTTTGATGTTTGTCCAGTTCCAAATCTAGGTCTCAAGAAGCTTTGCATATGTCTTCTCTTTCTCTCGGAACCCTACCACTACCATGTGAACAAGCCTTGGTGGGCCTTCTGGAAGACAAAAGCCCATACGGAACAGAACTCAGTTGTCCCAGATGAAAACATCCAAAACCAGCGATGATCAACTGAATGTTCACCCAACCCACAGCTGAGCATGAATGCATGCGTGAGTCCACCTGAGACCAGAAGAAACACCCAGCCAACCATAGACTTGTGAGCAAAAATATGGGCCTGTTGCTTAAAGTCACTGAGTTCTGGAGTCGCTTGTTTTGCTATAATACCTAACTGATACAAAAACTATAGAAAAATAAAACTGGACAAAATGTTCTTAGTTCGTGGAGGTTCCCAAAGCAATGGGTGAGTTAAGAGTGTCTGCATCTCTGCGAGTTGGGAAGAATGAGGTTTTGATATTCTTCCTTTTCTTTCAAAGGAAACATCAACTAAAACAGGCTGAGAGATACTGCTTTAAATTTACACAGCCTCAAGTGGCCTAAATACTATTCAAATAGAGCCTGATTAAAATGGAGTGTTCATTTACCTTTAAACTGGGTGTCTATTGTGGAAATAATTAGAAAACAAAGCTGGGTCTAGGGAAAAGGGGGGCGGAGCTTCAGGTAGACATTTATTCTCATTGCCTTTCCAACCCCACTCCTGCTTCTGGGATTGCTCCTTTTGATCATGTAGTTTAAATGGGAGTTGCCAGCTTTCTACTTTGCCTCCTTGGCATCAGTGATAGATACAGAAATGGGCACACAACCCCAACGTACCCGACAGAATCCTTCCATGAGATTTCAAAAAATTAGAACCAAAAGGAGAGGACCTCTACCTCTACTGTTGGCAGAAGTGGAGAGAGGTGAAAATGTAACAGGGCAGCTATAGTATCCAGCACACTAGAAGAAGCCTATCACGCTAAGGTAAGTAGAGATAAAAGGTGGTGATCCTCTTAGAAGCATCTGAGTTTCCAGTTTCAGTCATTTCTGGCCTTCACATGGTTTGGTGACATGACCAATAAACTCCCCTTTTCTCTTAAGCAAATTCAAGCTGCTCTCAAACACTTGCAACCAAGAGTCTGGTGATGAAATCAACAGCAGAGAACACTTTTTGCTTTCCAGTTTTAAAGAAAAAAAGTTTTCAAATGGAGAGGTGAGTTACTTGTGGCAGACACAGAGAAGCACCACTTAGATCCTCTCCAGCAGATGCAGTAAAATCCTTACAATAAAGAACTCACTGCCCAGCTAGAATGACAGTGGTTGGCTGACACCTCCAGCTGTAAGCACTCTCGTGGTCTACCTCCACTTTCTAGCCAAGGGCATGCTATTCTGAAGGCATCTCTCAGCCAATGACTGACCTTAGAAATGGTAGTCAAGGTCTTACTAAACCCCAGTTAGTGACTAAGCAAGACACATGCTAGTCGTTCCCACCCAGTAGAGACTCCTTCAGTGGACACCACCCCCAGATTCTCCATTGGGCTAGCAGAGGTTTTGCCAGTTCAGCATTACAATCTAGATTCTCTCTGTCCAATTCAGCTCGCTCTTTGCCTCTCAAAGGTGTTACTCTTCAATAATTTTTTTCTGTTTCTAACTCTGTGTCCCAACATTTTAGAAAACCCTCAATTTGGTGCTTAATAGCCTTCCTCCAGCAAATGTAAAATAATACAACCAAGACCATGAATATTTTCATAGATATATTCTTTAGAATAAGCAGAAAGAAAGGGTCCTTTCTGAAAACCATGAGCAGGTGGAGATGACAAATATCTCCTTCTTCCATCTATAGTCAAAACTCTGGTTCCCTGGCTCTGGTTCCTGTCTTTTCCCACACCGTAATTGTGTAGCTAAACCAAGACCACAAATCAGGAAAGCCCTCTTGATCCATCCTTTATACTTGTGGTATCAGTGGACTTGCCTCCAAGCCCCTGCTCTCCCCTCCTGTCACAACCCCTTCACTTGCCTCACCACCTACCCCATCTCTGGATCAGGAGATTAATTAATGAACTGTCACTCTGAAAGATGCAGACCTTGCACAGGTCTGAGCCATTTATTTTGAATGCTTCCCTTCATATCTAACCTTGAAGCTCCCAAATACATGATAGATAGCTGTAAATGAGCCTGAACCTGGTTCTTCATTTTATTTTCCACTGGTATATTTAGAAAGCGTTAGAGTGGGAAGAAAATACAGCTTGTTCACACCTTGACTTACTTAGTTGCTGGTAGGGTAATTGACCTTCAAGCTAGAATTCCTAGCAGAACTTAATATTTCGCTGACTTAATTAGCACAGAGCTTATGCACTTTGCAATCAAGAATCAAACACTTAAAAAAAAAAGAATCAAACACTTAAAGCTCTACTTATTTATTGGGAGTTTTGCAGATACAATTTCCTCAACTTTTTTCAAACTCAAAGATACAATTACTGTTTACTGATATACAATAACTATGTAAATAGACTCCAAAGATGACCACCAACATTATTCAAATCCTTTTGTTCTCTCCTTGAACTTGAGTTGGCCCTATGAGTGCTTGGAGCAATGTGGGAGAAATGATGTTCTCGAACTTTAGAGCCCAGGCTTTAAGCAAACTGGCAGCTTCTGCTTTCTTTCCAGGAACCCAGCTAAGTTTCTATGAAAACTCAAAGGCACATGGAAAAGACACAATGGCAGCCACAAGAATGAGCCATTTCAGACATTCTAGTACAGTTGAGTCCCCAGATAACTGTAGTCCCTCCCTATATCGCAAGAAGCAGAACTGCTCCATGGAGTCCAGTTAAGCTATAGAGTCATGAGAAATAACAAAATTGGTTGTTATTTCAAGCCACTAAGTTTTGTGGGTGGTTTATCACACAGCAATAGGTGAATTAAACAATGATTTTTAGATATTCTTACTTAAGAAGTAATATGAAACTGTGGGGAATGGCCACTCTCACACATTGCTGGTGGGAGTATAGATTCAGTTCATACTGAATGCAAAAACAACAAAAAGGTGTACAAATACTTTATACAAAAATGGTTAATTTGGAGGGCACTTGTGATGTAGGGAGGGGATATATATGTATGTATGTATGTGTGTGTATATATATATATATATATATATATATATATATATATCAAGAGAATATTTATTGCCAGAATACACAAGGCAATACTATATACTTGTAATTGCTTATATCCCTAAAGCATAGAAAGTCTGAAAGAGTTAACAGCATTCTTAGGCAGGATAGGATAGGCTATTCTGTGATAATAAACAACTCTAAGATTACGACAGCATAACACAGTAAAAGTTTATTTTTATCCTCACAAAAAGTGTGATGTGGGACAGGTGGCCCTCCTATGTGACACTCCTCCCAGTGGTGACTCGGAGACCTGGGTTGTTCCATCATGTAATTCAATAATGTTATGTGTGGCTTTCAGGGTCTCTGCAGCAGGGGTGAGGAGGGATGGGGAGGCATGCTCGCTCTTAATTGCTGCAGCCTAGAAATGACAACACGTCATGGTTGCTCACAGTCCACTGGCTGGAACTAGTCACATGGCCCCAACCTTAGTGAAGTCTCATTTTGGATACATTTATGCTTATTTCCAATACTTTTCACCATAATAGATAACGCTATACTGCCCGGGCATGTGACAAGCTGGAATCTTTTTATATTTATACCTCACTTTATAGTTTCAAATACATTTCACATCCATTATCTCAGTTTAAGCTACATAAAAATCTCATGTGATAAGAAAACTAGGTATCATTCTCCTCATTTTGCAAGTAGGAAAATTGAGGCCTGGAGAATCTTGACCACCAAGGTCTCATGGCTATAAAAAAAGTTGAGACTCAAAATGAACTCTGTGATGCTCTAAATCCAGTTCTCTCTTCATTAGAGACATGCCAATCAGCCTCCTGCCCCACACCGTATCTTTTAACATGGCCTTGGTATGTGTGAATAAAAGAAACTTAGTCAGAGAGTAGATAAAGATTTTAAGGAAATGAAAGAAATAGCTGTTTCAGGAATCTGGGTCAGAGTGATTTTGAAAAATGTTTGTTTCCATGTCAGTCTCCTTGAGGAGAGTATGACCTTCTAAACAGAATTGGGCCACATTCACTTCTACAGCCCAAATGTCTGGCACAGGTCTTGACCTATGTTGATCATTAGATAAATATTGAATGAATGAATGAATGAATGAATGAACGAATGCAAAGTAATGCCCTCTATATTCTCTGCCATAAAATCATAGCACTTTCGACCTTGAAGACATCTAGACTGTTGCTCCTCAATGTCGTCCCTGAAGCAGAAACATCAACACCACTGGGAACTTGTTAGAAATGAATCCCAGACCCCACTCCACACATACTGAATCAGAATCTTCATTTTAACAAGATTTCAAGATGAATCATAAGTGCTTTCAAGTTTGAGTAAATTCAAATGCACTGGTCTTGAGTCAACTCTTCCGTTGTGTAGATGGGAAGTTCTGTAGATGTTCCGAGCCCTGGGTCAAGGCAAGCTGGAAGCACAGGACCCCCTGGAAGCTCTGACCTCGTTGATCTGATGCTTCTTTATGCTATCCCCTCTTCTCAGCATAAAAGAAATGCATGATAAACAGATTTTGTTTCAATTCCATACATTTAGCGTCTGTGCAAGGTTGAGGGAGGTCAGGTGATCTTCAATGATACAATCTGACACCAATTCCAATGTGTGGGTTTTTCCCCCACACCAAACAATTCTCAGACACCAGCTGGGTATCCTACAATTCAACTCGATTCTGACACTATTCACTCAGAGATAACATCAGACATCACAGGTTAACAGCTCAGTCCCACAAAACGGCCCCCACTTTAAATGCCAATCACAAGTCCAAGTTCTTATCTGTGCTTCTGACTGACTGGCTGTCAATCAGCGGTTCCCATGAAACCCTCCTAAGGTTCAATTAATTTGCTAGAGTGGCTCACAGAACTCAGGAAACTAGTTTACTGACTAGATTACTGGTTTATTACAAAAGATATTAAAAGATACGTATCAACAGTGAGAGGAAACAATACATGGGGCAAGGTCCTGAACTAAGAAGCTCTGTTCCTGTGGAGTTTGGGGTCCTGGAGAGCTGCAGGGGAATGCATCTGGTTTACCAATGTGGGAGTTCTCCAAACCACATCCTTTTGGGGGTTTTGTGGAGGCTGCATTACATAGGCATGATTGATTGAATCACTGGCCATCAATGATAGAACCCAATCTCTAGTCCCTTTCTCCTCCCCTGAGGTGAGGAGTGGGACTGAACATTCCAACCCGCTAATCACGTGGTTGGTTCCCCAGGCAACCAGTGCCCATCCTAAAATGCTTTATAAAAATCACCTCATTAACATAACAAAAAACCCCGTTGTAGCTCTCAGCACAGGAAATCCCAAGGGTTTTAAGATCTCTATGCCAGGGAAGGACAAAAAACAAATATATATCCATTATAAATTATAATGTCACAAATGATATAATTAGTACATTATACTTGTAGAAAATTTAGAAAACATAGGAGATTGAGTGGAGTACAGAAAGCAGCACCCCAATGTTACAGGTGAATCTTCCTGTCCTCAGCAGCTTTGGCGTCCCTTTTCATCCTCCAGGATATCCTCCCCAAGGCTGGCCCTAGTTCTCCTGTCTTACTATCATTGCATGAAGTCATCAGAGCAGAGCATGTTAAGGGCAGCCCAGGCGTGTACTCCAGGAGAAGAAACTAATACTGACTCCCCTTGACATTCTCACAAAGGTGATCTCCATTAATCCATGTACTACTCAATAAAGCTGATATGTGCATTTCACAGAGAGGGTAAACTAAGCTCAAAAAAAGGTAAGTAACTTGTTTAAGTCACTCCCTAAAGGCAGAGTCTTTCATCACAAAGTCTAAGATGGCCTAAGATCAACCCTCCTAGACTGGCTCAGGTGGGAAAGTCTGCTCTGAGCTGGAGAATGCACATAGCTCTTTCCTGCATGGAAGTGTGGCTGCTCTTCACAACATCAGCTCAGGTGACTATACAAAGCAAGATCACCATGGTTCAACATTATCAGCACAGGGAGAAAGGTTGCCAGGACGCTAGTTTCTAAAAGTGCTCTGTGATGCCAGCTGCATGTATATCAAACAAGAGTTTCTAAATATTGGCTCCTCAATATTTCTGTACCTTGATACACAAAGCTGGAAAATTATTTCAAGTGAGAACACAAGAAGATCAGGGAGCTTTGTTCCTCCAAGTAGAAGTGACTCATGGTTTGTGAAGAAACATGATATGACAAATAATTACTGCTTAAATCAGAAGCTAAAAGCCATAGATTTTTAAGGCTTTCAACATCAAGAAACTGAGGACCATCCAATGTCACCCCAATAAATTTAATAAAAAAAAGAAAAAGAAAAAAACTGAGGTCCAAAGATGTACAAGGAACAAGGCCATATGGCCAGTAAGAGGCCAAGAAAGAATTAGAATCTGGGTCTAATTCTTACTTTTCCAATTCTGTGAGAATATCTTTGCAATGTTTATACCTATTTGATAGCTCTCTCCTCTTTTCTATCAGTGTTATTTTCCAGGTGATTTCTTCCATTTCTGTAACTACAAAAAACACCTATATGCTACGGACTCTAAAATCCTTATTTTCAATTCTAGTACCATTCAATTTTGATTTCACATAAAAAGTACATAACCAATAACTTATTGGACACCTCCACATGGATATCTAACCAACACTGCAGACTTCATTTTCCTAAAACTAAACTCTTCGACCACATCTCTGTACAAATTTGTTCTACCCTCAGTCTTCTCCAGTTACATAAATACACCACCCTCCATTTGGTTGCTCCATCCAAAAACTAAGTTATCTTGAATCCTCTTTTTCCCTTACACCCCACATCCAATCATTAGCATGCTCCATTCGCCATAACTCCAAAAGATGTTCCAGATAAATCCACTTCTCATCGTCACCTCTGCTTCCGTCCTTTCTTAGATTTTTTTCCTAATCAGTCTCCTTGCTTCCACTCTTGCCCCCTTCAACCCATTTCCTAACACCCAGAGTGATCCCTGGAAGCATATGTCAGGTCATGTTACTACCCTGCTTCAAAACATTCAGAGGCTTCCCAGGATATTTAGAATAAGTCCAATACCTCACGATGGCCTATAAGGCCCCATTGATCTTCCTCTCACTGCTTCTACTCCAAACTGACCTTTTCTCTGGACCTTGAATATGCCAATCTAATTCCAGATTAGGCCTTTGCTCATGTTCTTTCATTGTGCCAGGAGCTCTTCCCCAAGTATGCCGCCTCCCATCACTCTGATATACCTGTTCACGTGTGACTCCCTCAGGAAGGCCTGCCCTGACCATTCAGATGATCTCGAGTAGTTCCTCTGCTCCCTAACCATTCTCTAGCACATCTCTCTGCTTTATTTGCTTTATAGCTCTTAGCAGTACAGTTTTTAAATTGTTCACTTGTTTATTGTCTCTCTGTCCAGTGCCATGTCTCCTCCCAAAAATGTTAACTCATGAAGGTCACAAACCACTGCATTTCCTTTCTGGGAGCAGAAGTCCTTCCATAAAGGGCTTTGCAGATCAGTCTCTGTGGCAACTGCTCAACTCTGCCACCGTAGCACAAAAGCAACCATAAAAAAAATGTAAACAAATGCGCATGGCTGTGTTTCAATAAAACTTTATTTACAAAAATAGGTGGTGGGCCAGATTTCACCCATAGACCATAGTCTGCTGGCCTCTTATCTGGATAAGCACTGTCATGTAGAAGATACTCAGTAAATGTTTATCAAATGTATAAACAAATGAGAAATCTAAACAGAACACTCTCTGGTAGGAAACACTAAAAACTATAGAAGGGAAAATAAATACTCAGCAGGATAACTCTTACATACATCTGGCACTAGCTTATTATTAACAGAACCTTATTTTCTTTTATGTATTTCATATTAAAATTTAATACTTCTGTCCCTCTGAGACTTAACAAAGAGCTGAAAATATACTATATTTCCCCAAAAATAAGACCTAGCCGGACAATCAGCTCTAATGCATCTTTTGGAGCAAAAATTAATATAAGACCCAGTCATATTTTACTATAATGTAAGACCGGGTCTTATATAATAGAAGACTGGGTCTTATTTTCAAGGAAACATGGTATTTTGTATTAAGATCAAACTGATCAGTGGGAACCTAAGGTCTTGAGACACTTTTGAGACCCAACCTAAAAACCAGACTCTGCTTAGACCAGACAGGGCCTGAATATAGAAAAAAGCAGTATGTCCCAGCAGCTGATGATAAAAATGACCCATAGTTTTTAAAAAAAGATTTTTAGTGAATTACTCATCATCGAAGTTTCCCTCTGATTCTACTGCCGCCTGAACTGCATTTTTAGCCCTTCTCTACTTCAGTTTTTTTCCCAGGATATCCCTTATAATGAATAAAAATTGTGATTAAAGCACTGTAATTTGTTGTGAGGCTGCACCTGCCAAAGACAGGATGACTCAGTTAGTGAAAGAAGATACAGACACAATTGCAAACCTGATTTTGAGGGAAAAGCATCATCCGGTTTAAGAAGAGTAGATTCCCAAAGCCCTGGATGGGGAGGAAGCTAAACTTTGCCCTGGGATGGTAACTACACATTTAGGAATAACAGAGTATAAGAGCTTGTGAAAGTCCCCCTCAATAACCCAGAAAAACAAATTGATGAGTTGTGGTGCCAGGAGAACTCTTTCCGCATCTGCAAGTCCTTTGAGAGGAGAGGAATTCAGAATTCACTTTCCATAGAAACAATGACGTACATGGTGCCTACTTTTTATTAAAATAGTGCTGAGACTGAACTTTGGACACATCAAGGGTTAAGAAGGCATTTACAGGCACTTCAGCACCATTTCTAAGAACACCTGTTTCAAGAAGGAGAGGGCTTTGAGTTCTAAAAAAATGACCTCCAAATGAAAACGTGTGGGGCACAATGTGTTCAGAGGAAAGCGGAGGGGGACACACCCAGATCCTTGAAGTGGAAAACAAAGGGGGACGAAAGTTTCTCTGACTGTGGGGATTCCCGCCCCCTCCCCCAAGCCACGGAAGACACTGCAGTTAACAAAAATGTTATAAACTAAAGAAAACAGCTTAATAAACTAAAGACAAGCAACTTTCCCTCTGGCCCTTTGAGTTCTGATTTCTGCAAGAATGGGTGATGAATCAGGAAATGAGCAAAAATGTATCTGTTGCAAAGCTCTAGTCTTCCAAAAGGCTCAACTAAAACCTTTTTGTAGTACTTTAGAAAAAGCTTAAGGTTTGTCTTTTCCAGAAAGTTGCTGATGAGTGCCATCTACTGGGAATTACCCAAACTGTGTTGGGAAATTTCAGTGCACTTAGCGATGAAATTCAGGACTCGTTTTACACAATGGCCTCTTGGCATATAAAGAGAAACTGCTGGGAACCCAGGCAGCCTTTCAGGTCTACCTAGAAATCTTATTGTCTTGGTCTTTTGAATAGGTACTGGAATAAAATTAGGGGTTCCATTTCCAAGAAAAAAGATGTAAAATGAGCCCCTCAGGAAATGAAGACTCCAGATCATCTTTCTAAGGGGCATACAGCTTTGGGGTAGAATCTAATGGGCAGGAAGAACTGTCCAAGCAACTCTTCCCCTTCTTCTCACTGCCTTCAGGTAACTAGGGAGGCGGAAAGTTCAGTCATCTGAATATCATATTGCCTTCAAAATTATTTTCTCCTCTATTGACAATACAAGATCATAGATATTCAGTCTGGATCAGGTCCTCCACTTAGCAATGACTGTCACTGTCTGGCTAGCAATATACTTGTATGAGGTATGTGAAACCACAATGGCTGATCTCCCACATTCTTAGTAAAATACATTCTGGTTGGATCTGCTGATTAAAAATGCCACAGTGTTGTGAGGCAAACAAAGTATTCATCTCTGGATTTCCTCACCTCCAAGCTAGAGCATCTTGTGTCTATGTGGGACCGAAGATTTTGCACCATCACTTCTGTTTTCCTCATGAATCCTTTGTTATGTTTGGTCTCTGGGAAGTTCTTCTGAAGTAAGTAGTGATGCATGCGCGCGTGCGCGCGCGCACACACACACACACACACACACACAGTTTTCATATAAAAGGGTAGCACTAGTGTCATCCTACCAAAACCAGTGAATGGTGGAGGATGGACTTTTGCTACGAATGAGACAGTCATGACGAAAATAACATGGATTTGACTTTCCAGCTCTGCTATTACCAGTGGGATGACTTTGATCAAATCAACCTTTTAATCTTCTTTTCTCACTTGGTAAATGGGGTGCTATTGCCTTGTAAACTTGTTATGAGAATTAAAATGAGATCTTGCTTTCTAAGTTGCCTGACATATTAAGTATACTTTCTTTCTCTTTTTATAGGGCCTTTGTAGATATTAGATGTGAGAACACTTCGCAGGATGTCTCATCAGAATTCAGAGTGATTACCTTTGCTGGAAGATTTGCAGAGTCAGCTCGTAAAGTATGCATGAACTCTCTACAAACCATTTTTTTTAACCAAGAAATAAACTGCTTCACTGTAGGTGCCTATAAATAAAAAGGGAAGGTTTCCAATTGCATTTTGGGCTATGGCAAAGGTAAACATCTGCATTTCTCAAGGGAATTGCTGAAAAGATATTAAGAGAAAAACACCTATACAGTTAAATCAAAAATCCCCAAATGCCACCCTAACAAAATTAATTTGTATAAAATTGTCAAATATTTAAAAGGAAAGTTATTTTTTTTTTTTACCACAGCTTTCCTTTCCTTGATGCATAAATTACAGGCCCAAAGAACATTATCTCAAACCAGTAAAAAGGCAAAAAAAAAAAAAAAAGAAATGTTGTTGTATAGATTGGTAGTTTGGTTAGATAAATATGCGCAAATCATCTTAGCTTTTAATATCAACGTGTTAAAATTTCAATAGCAATGAAATAGTTTCATTGTTCATTCATTTATTAATTCATGAAATATTTAGCGAATACCTAACGTGAGCCAGGCAGTGTTCTAGGTATTGGGGATAAAACAGCAAATCAGACAGACAAACCATTCCTATATTCATGGAGCTTAACATTCCAGTGAGAGGAGACAGATTAAGGACCCTGTGAACAAATAAATGATATATAATTTCAGAGAACAATAAATACTACGAGAAAATGTAATAGGATAATGTAGTTCCCTAGAAATCACTAGTACTCTTAGGCTCTGCGGGAGTATTCCTTGGGCTGAAATCTGAATGACAAAAACAGAGCTATGAAAAAATTGGGGGCCAAAGCAGTCAGTCAAAGGGAATAACAAGTGCAAAGGACCTGAGGTAGGAGCCAGAGAAGCATGTTCAGGGCACAAAGAAGGTTACCAGATGATGCTCATACTGCTGGTCCATGGAACCCACTATGAATAGCCAGACACAGGGATGTAAAGTACAGCATAGGGAATATAGTCAATAATGTTGCAACAACTGTGTCTAGTGTCAGGTGGGTACTAGAATTAGAGGCGGGAGATCACTTCATAAGTTACATAAATGTCTAACCACTATGCTGTACACATGCAACTAATAAAAATATTGAATTTCAACTGTCACTGAAAATAATAAATAGATAATTCAGAAAAATAAAGAACAAAATAAACGAACGAACAAAAGAATATAGGGCCTTGTAAGTCATGGGAAAACGTTTGAATTTCCTACTAATTGAAACGGAAAGCCACATTAGCTGATGCTCTCATAACTGTAGAGCCCTTCTCAGTTACACAAAGGTCTCATAACCCTTTGGTAATTTCCCCCACCCAGTACAAAGCTGAGTACTTGGTAGATGCACTAAAAATACCTGTGTTAAATGACAAGGCTGATTATCTAGATCCTGCCTTGTGGTTTGCCTGGTGCTGGAAAAAGAAACAAAAATAATGTTGGAATGGGGTGAAACAAGTTAATGAATGGAAAGTTTATAGATGGACTTTGAATCATGTATTTACGGGTTCAAATCCTACACTAACACCTGAAAGATCCTAAGCCAAATGCTCAACTCCAAGGCTCAATTTTCTGATTTATAAAATAGGAATAATACCCTCTTCATTAGGAAGACATGAAAAGTACATGTCATAGTAAATTGTAAGTGCCTTGCAATTGTAGGTGCTCAATAAACATTTACAATCTCCTCTATTTCTCCAGCTCCAGTTGACTGTCAGCCCATGGCATTTGTATCAAAAGCATCATAACCTGCAAATTTTATAGAGCAAAGCTGATTTCCAAAGTAAGAATTCAAGGCCCGTATCTCCGTAAAGTAACTGATTATGGCCCCATATCATTTGCTGATTGCTGCCTTAAAGATAGTCAGGTCTAAGATCTAGCCCTCGTTCTATTACTAACTTGCTTGACAATCTTGG
This sequence comes from Rhinolophus ferrumequinum, assembly GCF_004115265.2. Classification (NCBI taxonomy): domain Eukaryota; kingdom Metazoa; phylum Chordata; class Mammalia; order Chiroptera; family Rhinolophidae; genus Rhinolophus; species Rhinolophus ferrumequinum. Next base: position 32,863,671 of record NC_046300.1, read on the forward strand.
TTAAGCCCCTTGTCACCTGTGGGCCTCTGTGAAATGAAAGATTGGAGTAGATGGTCCCACCCAACCCTGGCATCTTCCAACTGATTAACCTGGAGAGAGTTCAGACTTGTCTTCCAGAAAATATGGCAGAAGACTTGTAGCTGAGATATTTGGGTGGTGAGATCCAAATTCACTGAGAAAAACAAGTGAAACCCTTGTCCGTTCATCTTGGCCAAAGAATAACCTCATCCCCTCTCTCCAATCCCATTATTCTAGGAGCTAGACCGCCAGAACTATTATCTCATCCTCACTGGACCTTTAATATTTTTAAAAGCAAGTGACATCACAGAGAAAACTCAAGTACAAGAATTAATGGAATCAAATGGATGCATGCCTCTGTTTTTTGCTGTGTTTTTTTTTCTGTCAAATAATAATGTTATAACCCTTTATTTCCAAAAATATCTTTAAGATGAAAAGAAATCTATAAAAGTGCTAATATTTTAAAGACTTGAAAGAATTTAAGGAGTATGCTTAGGATTTATATCTATTGTAGTCTTCCCCACCTCCACTCCTTCCTCATCATAGCTTGGGATTTTATGGGCTTTTATTTATCTGTCAGCTTGGTCTTGTCGTTGTTGTTGTCACAATTAAACACAATAAAAATTAAAACAACTCCAGCAGCAAATGCCTCTGACACTAGAGAATAACAAGTGTTGTGAGAGGCTTAGGCTGAAAAGGGAACTTATGTGTCTTGTCTCGAGGTGCATATTTCAGGGAAATGATTTTTCAATGAAAACTATGATATGAGCAAAGCCTATTTATTAAAAGGTCCAGTACTTCATCCCAACAGAATGTTTTCCCACGTCTTACAGAGCAGACCAGTTACTTTCAGATATGTCAACAAAGTGTCCCTTCCCTCACACCCCGCCAAAATGAAGAATCTCTGTTTAGCTTTATTATCTCGCTGCCTTAGCTGCTTCTGCTGTTTGCCTTCTTTATCCTGGTGTTTTGCAGACTCAGACTGTTGAATAAAATCGATCAAAGATCTAAGAAGCAGGTAAGGGTGACACACAGTGTGATTTCAGAAAGCTCACTGCAGTCACAGATCACACCATGTCTAAGAGATTAAATTACGTGTACCAAAGGTAGACACTAAATCCTCCAAATTCTATGTTTTTCAGATCTATGGGTCTATGGAGCAGGGAAAGGAGCAGGTGCTACTTACCCAAAACACTGGCTCTTTTAGTATCATCTCTGTTCTTTCCTGGCCAAGGGCATCCATAATTACCTCCCATAAACTGAACCTACAACCCTACCACCCTCCACACACACCCACTGCTGAAAATTGTATTGGCAATTAATTTGTCAGGAAAATGCTAGAGGATGGGAACACTGGTAATTTTATACCATAGATATTCAAATTAAACCTCTAGCCTGAGTGTTTTCAGTGTCAAATTGTAGAATAGCTGCAGAAGAAGAGAGAAACACAAACCTTCCTCCTGCTATCTCCTGACAAAAGGCGAAAAAGAGAGTGTTCCAAGTAGATGTAATAACCTTGGCTCCATCTGCAGGCTTGACTTGGGAACATTAAGAACAAAAACACACTAATTATGGGTGACGCTCCTTGTGTTCCTCTCCGAGTGAAAAGGAATGGGGTGGTTGTTTGTTCTATATTGTTCCTCGAGTGCCGAGAATCTTTTTAATGAAGAACAATAGTGTCAGGTTCGTTATCTATGATCTGTGGACGTCCGCTTTTATTCTGCACCTTATTTTCCCTGGATCACTGTGGTTTATAGACTCTTGGTCAACTGACCATCGCAAAATAAGCACAGGACAAAAAAGAATCAGCATAATACCCACTGGAAAGTCTCCCAAACTATCTTATGAAGAGAAGGAAAGTCTCTGGGACAGTCAAGCTGAATCAAAGGGGAAAGCAGAAAGCTTCAGATTCTCCTGTGGCTATAATCTCAGAGTCACTTCATTAATTCTTTTAACAGAAGAAAGTACACTAACACTGATTGCCTACTCAGGCCAAGATGTGTACATACGTATATTACATCATTTGATCTTTACATTAAATTCATCAGGAATATATTTTACAAATGCGAAAACTAAGGCATATGGGTTAAGTAGCTATGTAACTCAGCCACTGTGTGTCCTTTGTAGAATTCAACCCCAAGGCTTCCTGGGCTTTTCTTTATTCCAAATGATTCAAACTTTTGTGTCAAGAACACTCAGGGCAGGATGGGGCACTCATGGGTTAGCTGATGGAATTCTTTCAAAGCGTTTCCTAATCCTTATAGATAAATTAAATAAACAGTATCTTTTAAACATACATGCACTAATACTTTTGAATGTGCATAGATGCTGTTGGTGAAATATAAATGCACTTAGAAGTGTTACTGAACTCATAGTATCTTCTCATTATTGCATGTTTTCCATCTGCAGATACCAAAAGTACAATCTTATTACATGAATATATTATTTTTGTCATTAGGGGCTTGGATACGCAACAACCACTGCTATTCTCCACACAGCTTCTTGAACCTATTCTTTAAGATATGATGCAAACTGACCACCCCCGAGTTAAACTATGGCATCATGTGAATCACTTACATGAAAAAATGGAAGCCATTAATATCCGGTTTTAAACTCAGGAAAGCATTACTTCTCTATAGCATAAAACTATTTTGTAAATTGTGATCTAAGGACTATCTGGGACTTGATTAAAAATCATATTCCTGAGCACTATCTCAGATCTATTAAGTAAGACTCTCTGTAGAGGGGGCCCAAGAAACAGCATTTTTTGCAAGCTCCCTAGGAGATTCATTCTATCACCTATAGAGTCTAAGAACCACTAGTGAAAACTGATACCATGAAATAAATTCTGACCCAACAATACAATATTGGATCTAAATAAGACTCAAGGGACTAACATAAAAGTACATAGGATGTGAAGCCTTGAACATGGCGGTTCCTGTTTCCGGAGAACGTAGACTGTGGGTTATAGTCCATCAGTTTACATCAAGGCAAAGAAAAGGCCTTCAGTGTTTAAATCAGCAACACAGAATCGTTAATACATTGTAAGCCAAAGAGATTTTCCCCCTATTCTGAGGTGTGAGGATGCTTTGCCGAACTAGATTTGGGACACCATTTGCTCAAAACACTTTACTGACATCTGTTGGAATGTTGTCAAAGTAACAATTCCTATCTAAAGTGATTGCAAGTGAATGTCACCGCCTGGAGGTGTGCCCTGTCACTGCACAACCCAAACAACTAAATTGAGATCAACTTGAGAGGAAATCTAGGCTGGTAGATGGAACAGAAAATCCCAAGACTTTCTAAGCATGGTTGTGTGCTAAAAATTAGTCTACACCAGGAGACCACAAAATGTAAACCCAGGTAAAGCATAATCCAGGACGAAGCACTCCAGAGGGAGGCCTGGCTCAGAAAGCCAGTGTGGCCATTGCCTCTAGTCATACAGCCAGTTGTTGATGGAGGTGGATGGAGTCTGACAAGCCAAAGATAGGCCCCAGCACCAACCAGACTGAGGCAGCAGGGCAGACTCCCGCTCAGGGAATCAGACACAGGTCTTCAGAAGGTGACTCTAAGTCTCAAAGACTGAGCGAGAAGCTAAGGCTGCAGGGAGAACCAGCCAGCCTCAGGTGTGAAGACAGAAAGCTTTCAAAACCTGAGGCTGTGGCAGGATTCAACAGTCATTCAACAACCATTTATTAAATACCTACTATGAGCTAAGCATAGAATAGACTACACAGAGGAATAACTCATGATTCCTACCATCATGATCTCATAAAAGATCCAAAACAATTTTTTGTGATGAATTTAATAATTCATCAAGAAAAAGATCAATATATATTTAATGAGTGCCTACAACATGCCTGACCCTGAACTAATACAACAGAGAAGTAGAAACAGTCCTTGCCTGTAAGAGGCCTATAGAAAAAAGGAAAGAAGGAATTACTTACTATATACAGGATGTATATGCACTACCATAGAAGTTGGCACCGAAGGCTGTAGGAGCTCATAAAAGGAACACTTAACCCAGTCTTGGGGGGCCTGAGAAGGGTTCCAGGAAGAAGCAATAACTAAGGTGAGAAATGCATAAAACATAGTTTCTGCCCTGAAAGGGTTTAAGAGCACAGGGCTGAGATATCCAACACAGTAGCCACATGTGGCTATTGAGTACTTGAATAACGACCAGTACATTTATTTTAATTAATTTAAATTTTAAAACTGAAGTCATGCAATTTTTTTCCCCGTTAAACATACTTTATTGTTTCGGTAGAGTTACAATAACCCTAATCATTGCATTACATAAGATCTTACTGTTATATTGTCATGTGTGTGTACTTTTTTCTTCTAGAAAATTTGAAATTACATATGGGGCTTTCATTATATTTCTATGGATAATACTGGCCTAGACCAAAGAGATAGTTATATAATCAGAGAACTAAAGCAAAGTATTCAGTCCAATTATTGGGATAGAAGTAGATTTGCCAACCACCTGCTGTGGCCTGGAAATGGTAAGATAAAATACAGAGAAGATCCTACTGTGTTTCCCTGAAAATAAGACCTAGCTGGACCATCAGCTTTAATGTGTCTTTTGGAGCAAAAATTAATATATGACCTGGTATTATATTATATTATAAGACCGGGTATAATATAACATAATATAATATAATATAATACCCGGTCTTATATAATGTAAGACTGGGTATAAGTATAGTATAATATAAGTATAAGTATAATATAATATAATACCAGGTAATATCATATCATATCATATAATACTGGGTCTTATATTAATTTTTGCTCCAAAAGATGCATTGGAGCTGATGGTCCGCCTAGGTCTTATTTTTGGGTAAACATGGTAGATTGCAGAGAAAAGAACACAGATTAAATGCAAATTAATGCAAGCTGAGTTTATGGTACAAGCTTAGCCACTGAGGGGGTGAAATATATATTTTATATATACATACATATATATATATATATATATATATATATAGTTACATAAAAGCATCTCATAATCTGGGCAGAGACAGATCCCTGCACTGAGATAGAGTCTCTGACTGCTAAAGATGTGGATATATGAGGCTCTCTGTACTACATCAGTCAGTGTGCTTTAGGCTGCAAGTAATGAAATGTCTAACAGCGGCTTCAACTTTAAAGATTTTTACTGTTGACTCAAAAAGCCCAGAGGTAGGAGCCTATCACTGTTTCAGCAGCTGAAATGTGTCTTCAAGGATTCAGCAATTGCTGTCCTGCCTTCCACTGGATGTGGGTTTTTATCCCTAGGATTGTCATCTCAAGGTCCCAAGGCAAAAAGCAATGGGGATGGGAATAGCCAAATTCCAGAACATTTCTTTTAACTCACTGACACTCAGAGTTCTACCCCTAGCTTACTTCCAGGGAGGCAGAGAAAGGAATTACCTGGCCAAAAAGAGCCAGGAAGCCATAATACATTTACACTAATCACATGTGTTCTGTTGAGGCTGGACATATTGCTGCCAGGAATTAAATTGGGTTCCGTTAGCAAGGACTAAGGGACAGTGATTCACTGTGTCTACCACATATAACAACACTGCGATTCTTGTTTCATAATGAGATGGGTTAGGTAGACAGGAAGGTCCCTAGTGGATTAAGCAAAAGACAGCCAAATCCTGAAACTCCAGGTTCTGGAATGTTTCCTTCACTCCAGGACAAAGATATGAGAATACGCCTTGAGTTTAATAAATTATCTCAAATCCCTTCTGGCCAGACAAAGGAGCAGATCTGATAGATAGGAATGGGTTATTTCTTCAATCCCTTTAGGATGAGCAAACAGGACAAACCTAATTGACGGACTCCATTAGAAGGTGCCGGCCCCCTTCCCCAAGCAGGCAAGAGAAGGTATAAAAAGTAAGAACTTTTGCCTCAGTCACGGGGCACCCCCACCCGGGACCCCTCCTCCTCAAGAGTTCTGACCCTTTGCTTTCAATAAACTCTCCTCTTTTTAAAACTCTTTGCCTCTCCTGGGTCCGTGTTGCCATTCGTCGGTCTCACGAGACACGATCCCGGCACTCACTCACTCCAAAGTCCCCTACATCATTTGGGGACTCACAGAGACATATTCCTACATCAATAATATCTAAATACCCCATACTTTAATTCTTAGCAGGCAATTGTCTGAAAGATACTCCCTTAGCTGAAAACAAGAAGTTTTTATAACCATATATGAAGGAAAGCTCTGAAAGCTCTTGTCGAAACAAAGCAACCTGCCTGTAATTCTTTCATTCTCATTTAGGTAAAGTAGTGTCACCTCAGACCTTTACCTCCACTAAGAAGGACAAGTGTGGGATTCACAGCAACTGAGAAATTGTTTTTACTGAGAAAATTAATTGTTTTGAGAAAACTGCAAAGTGTCCAGCATTCTTGAGCCAAGAACAAGTCATTTTTTTTCCAAATTTCCCCAAATAATAAGGGCACTAAATTGAATCCTGTACACATTAATTGTTAATATAAATTTTATAGACCGATATGCTAATAAGGCGTGATAAACTAAAGACTAACGAGTGGGAAGCAACAAAAAATACCAATAATCTTGGCCACTGAAGAAAAGAAATCTCATTCTGACAGTCCCATGGAAATTAAAAAGGCACCTTCATGATCTATTGGAACACCGGTAAATCACTCACTTGAAACACCGCACCACCGAGAGAGGCCAAACAGCTCATCCTCGGCGAGAATGTGACAATCCACAGAAAGGAATGACACATTCATAAATCAAATGAAATCGAATTATGTTTAACCATTAGAAGTACATGTGGGCCTTTCATTTCAAAATGCATTTATTAGGTTTGTATTCAATTCTGGACACTGAGGTAGGTTCTGGCACCAGAGGAGCCAAGAGCACCAGGCCCTGCCTTCGATCTGTTCACAGCCTAGTCGAGAGACAAATATGAAAATGGATAAATGCCATTCATTAGGACAAAAGGTCTTTTTCTCATAAAGAGGAGGGGTTCTAGGGATGTCTCACAGAGGAGACGATGCTTTACCTGAGTTATAAAGATGGGTAGACACTTTCCAGGGAGGCAAAGAGCTAAAGGAGATTCCTGGATGAGAACACAAAAGCAGCAATTTGAGAGGCAGAATGGTGTTCAAAGAATAGGCAAACAGTTTCACCTGAATGCAACAGAGCAGGTTAGGATGGCTTTGGAAGAGAGCAGCAAGAAAAAAGCCTGGGAAGACATGGAAGGAGTTGGAGCATAACACAGTGGAGTAGCACTATATAGCTTTGAGATTGAAAAGACCTCGTTTTTTGGTACCAGTCCCTTCATTAGCAGCTATGTACGTAGTTTTAGATAAGACATTTTCATTTTCTGAGGATCAATTCTCCTCATCACCTGTAAAGTGGAAATAATCAGTACTTCCAATAGTTTGGTTGTGGATGAAATACGATGATTATAAAGGTATTCAGTAAACTGCAAAGCAGGATACTGACGGATATCTACCATTATTTTTATCGTTATACATGTGCCATTGTTAAACTGCATATACAGGCAGAGCAACCTGCATTTACATTGCCATCCAGAACAAAATGGGGCTACTGTTTCCCAGAGAATGGTGGACACTAAAGGGGCAGCAAACTAGCTTAAGTTGTGAAAACTCATCTGATAGCCGAAACAATGCTAATTAATTTAACTGCACTGTGACAGTAGTGGCAAAGAGGCGCTAAAGACACAGAGTGATTAAAGAGAGCTCTGAGCACTTAGCAGATGGGCCGATGAATGTAATTCAGTGGTGATTTTATACGAACCTTTCATGACATTGTTTCATTTCCATCTGAAACCTGTGAGTGGCTGGGTACAACCCAGTCCTTTCCCAGGGAAGCATAGGGCAGCCTTTTTACTGGAAGCAATGGTGAAATATACTGGCTAGATTTTAGCACAATTACCTCCATCTCAATTGTGTCCAGTTACCATGGAACCTGGTTACCATGGCAACTATTTACAAACTCTCCAAAAGGACCGTCTGACACACTCTGCCAGGATATGAGGTGGTGACCAAAACCAGGCCTGGCTCAGAAAAGTAAATTGGAGCTCTTAAACAGTCAATATTCCTAAATATTGAGAACTGACCTCAGTTTATTAGGCTCTGATTGCTTCCTGCATGGAGAAAGGAAGTTAGTCTATTCCATTCCACCTTTGTGAACTCGCTCATTCTAATGAATACTGATTGAAGGCCTACGGAAAGGCTAGGTACTTACGGAGTGCTATACCAGGAGTCTGCATGGCTCTAAGTTTTAGTCCACCAAGGTTTGTAACAGTTTCCTTTAGGCTCTTGTATATTCTCAGCCATCCAAGTGAGTTTCTCAACCAAAGTTAAGCTTTTTTTGGAAAGATGTAATCACTCTTTTAAAAACTTGTATCTTGAAAAATAAATGGAACTGCCTTTGTAATATTTCTGAAAGAGTGAATTGGGCTGTCAAAGTTGTCTCATAGATGGTCCAAGGAGCTCTGGTGCAGAAACTCATGAAAACAAGTCCCTAGGGGGCTAATGGGCTAATATGCATAAAGATCCGGACATCGCTTATGGGTACACTGAAAGTGGAGAAAAGACGAACCTTGCATAGCAAGGTCTAGATTTAAAGTTCTCATTTTCTCATCCATTATATGTATAACCTTGGATTTGAGTCACGTAATTTCTTGTTTGCTATTATCTAAAAATATTAAGACTCTCTTAAGGTTGTTGTGAAATGCAAATAAGTTACAGCGTATATAAAAAGTCCTTTTTAAGATCCATATGTTGTTATTTTCTCATATGCCAAACCTCCCCCTAATTCTAAAATGGTAGTGCATGACCAACACCTAGCTCAGATGTGAGGAACAGGACTGGTCAGAGAGCCAGAACCAGATGAGGCAAGGTGGAAGAAAATAAGAGGGACCATTCTGAAAAGAAAAAAAAAAAAAAAGAAATGGATTATGATCGGTATTTAGGCCAGGAAGAAGGGGACTACTGTCTTCAAACTCTTGAAGGACTATCATGTGAAAGCAGGAAGAGACTGTGAAGTTCAGAATGTGGAATTAACTGATGCAAAACAGTATAACAACATGGATAATAGTTCAGTCTCTGGAATCAGACTAAATTTGAATCATATCCCAGGTCTGCCATTCTTTCTGGATGACCTTTGGCAGATTATTTAACCTCTCTAAATTTTAGTTCTTTCACCATTATAATGGAATTTACAATACTACCTGCTTCATGGGGTAGTTATGAGAATTAAGTAAAACAAAGGATGTAAAAGGCAACAGAACCAGTGGTTCATGGAATTTTTCCATAAATATTAGCTACTTTCATTAAATAATGAAGAGATGGAGGAGGAAGAAGAGGAAGATAGACTACTGGATAGAAGACAGATTCAGCTCCATAAGAGAGAAGACTTCTCATGGATAAAGACCAGCCAACAATGGAGAAAGTATGCTGCTCCTGTCTCAGAAGCACAAGCCCTGGGATGTGCCTCAAGCCAATGGTCTTTACCCACAAAGCTTGGTCTGACGATGAAGCTGTGCCCTTTCCTTATTTGAGAGCTGGGCTGTGTCAAGCTGAGGGAGCAACTAAGGGGCAGTAGTGCCTTGGGAAAGAACGAATTCAAAACTCCCAGACCATGTTAATATATCATCAGACCAATGGGAGTTGGACAAAGAGGGAGGATCCTGGAAGGAGACCAACAATGGAGCCAACAGGGAAGAGGGAGAGAGAGAGAGCCTGGAGTTACTCCTCACCAACAAAGAGGCAGCTGCTGGTATTTTTTGTGGGTGTGCCCAAAGCTATGTGTGGGGATTGCTTGAGCAAATGAAGGCCCAACTATGGGCAGATGCCCTCTTGAAGCACTAGGTTCCCTGTCACTAAACTTTTTCCTACAGAGGCAAGATGTCATCCATCCATTAGGAAACCTAAAAATCACATTCTATCACTGGCAGAGAACTTAGGCTACATACATGACTTCTACAGCCCCTTCCAACTCTAAGCATTATACAGCTCTAAGCATATATAAGGTCCCACTCGATTATTCCCTATATGGCCGTCACCTTTCTCCCACCCCCTTCCATACATCCAGTCAACACATTTATTAAGTGTCTACTATAAAGCATACACTATAATAATTACTGTGGAAACATGGCTCCTGCCCTCAGGGAGCTTATCATCTAGAAATGCTGTTCATTAGATATATAATGTGAGCCACATTTGTAATTTTACATATTCTAGTAGCCACAGTAATGAAAGCAAAAAATAAAAAAAGGTAAACTTAATCTTAATATTTTTATTTAACCAAGCATATCCAAAATATTATTGTTTCAACATACAATCAATATTTTAAAAATTATTAGTGAGATATTTTACATTATTTTTTTGTATTAAATCCTTGAAAATCTGGTGTATATTTTACACTTACAGCACATCTTAGTTCAGATCAGCCACATTTCAAACATTCAATAGACACATATGCCTAGTACTCCTGTATTGGGCAGTATAGATGTAGTAGGGAAAACAGTTATTTTAGAAAATAAAAACTATATAGACTGACAAAGGGGGGAAGCCATGTCTTGCAGCATTAGCAATGATGTATTGGTAATCGTTAATAACTGGTGGGGGAGGAGTACATAATTTATAATATTGCTGATTTTCATGGAGCCTTAATTGAAATTTTGGGCCAAATAGGAATGACGCCTTCTTCTAGAACCATGAAATTGTTCTTCACATGCTAAAGGAATAAACTTTCCTTTCCTAGAAGGTGACCAACAAAAGGGAGTCAGAGCCATTAGATAGAATGTAGCCCTAACGGTCAGGTGACCTAGATTCTAATCCTAGAAATTTAACTACCTTAAGGAAGTCCTAACACTTGCCCATCTGTGAAATAGGGATTACAGCAATTGCTATTGTGCAATTGCTATTAAATAAGCGATGAGATGCATGAAGGGTCTTGTAAGAATCCCTACAAACATCAAGTTTGATTGACTTTTGTAAATTTCAGTCAATGAACTTTTGTTAATAATTCTATCTTCCCCACTAAGTCAGGTGAGACTGTTACTAAGGGAAGGAAGGCAGGTGGCCCCTTAAATGCCCTAAGAAAGCTCGAGGCTGTCATGTTCCTATTGGAAAGATGAGGAGCAACTGCCACCACTGAGACTGCCCAGTCTCCAAAACATGTCCAGCTATCTGGGAAAAGTAGCTTCCTGAGATCATTAAGAGACCATGGCCATTTCTACCTGTCTCTGTGGCTCTAATTATTAATGAAAAGGGCATGGTGGAACTGTCTGTAATTATCACAAAGTAATGCAACTTCCCAAATAAATATTGTCAACTAATTGCCATCAATCCTACTCCCCAGCTGTGATTAACAGACAGTTCCACAAAGGCGTCTCACACAGCGGAACTGGAACAGATGGTTCCAGGTGATCAGTGGATCTAAGTGATATGAGGACAAATGTTTATAACTACCATGACTTATCAAGTGTTCCCTTGGTCTGGCTTCAGCTACAAAGGCAGGTATATGCGGAGCTGCCTATTTAAGCGCCGAGGATTATTTTGATGCTCAAGACCGGAGCCAGACGGAAGTCCTCCAGTCAACATCTGCTCACTGATTAAACAGAACAGCTTTGTCATAACCCATACTCCAGCGTTTAGTTTTACAACATTTTGCTTTTCCTTGTTGCAATGTCTGAACTCTGCAGTTCAGGGTAATTGTTGCTGATTTTCTGACACAAGATATGGGAGGTAAATGCAACCTCCCATATGTCTGGTAAAATATCTGGAGCAGAAAGCTACATGGTACCACGACCATAAGAGGAGTGGTAGAAGGGTCTGGATGGCCAGATAAAATTCAGGATGTACATGGAACAAACGGGGAACACTTACATTAACAAATGACTTGTTTATCTGAAAAGTACATTTAACTTGGTGTCCTGTATTTTATTTTATTTTTGTTATACCTGGCAATCTTAGAGTACTTCTCAGAGTAAAGGTACAGCAGTCAGCTCATTTGTCCCACCTCAACTAATAACGCCCCCCTCCCATCCCTTGAACTAGGGGGAAAAATATTCTTGTTATGAATATTAATTTCATGCCAAAAGTTTGTACTTTGAGATAGGCTTGAGGTATCTCATTTTATTTTTCCTTTGACTTTACAAAAATAATAAAATTCTCCCTCAGTACTATAGGCCAGGATGGTCTTTGTCTTTTTTTAAGTTATTTCAAGACCCCAAGACTATTGATAACTAAAGACTGGTCTTGGCACTATACTGTTTATTATGGTCCACATTCTCTACACTTTATATACACCAGTTAGTGTTCACAACCAGCTCATAAATAATTTATTTTTTATCCCTACTTTACAGATGAATAAATCAAGTTTCATAGAAGTAGGCACTTGCCCAAGTCACACAGAGATGGGACTCAAACCCAGGTGTGATTCCAGAACCCATGCTAGGATATATCTGGCGTAAAATCAACAGAGAGGGCAGTTTGGGAAACTTCCTGCTAGGAAATAGTAAGGATCTTCTGTAAATAGGAACTACCATGTTTCCCTGAAAATAAGACCAAGCCGGACCATCAGGTCTAATGCGTCTTTTGGAGCAAAAATTGATATAAGACCTGATATAATATAATACCAGGTATTATATAAGACCAGGTATTATATTATATTGTTATGTTATATTATGTTATATGATGTTATATTATATAAGACCCGGTCTTATATTAAAATAAGATCGGGTCTTATATTAATTTTTGTTCCAAAAGACGCATTACAGCTAATGGTCTGACTAGGTCTTATTTTTGGGTAAACACTGAATGTTGCCTTCTTTGTAAGGTGCTTACCTCTTAAGAAAACAGATCTGCTGGATTATTAAAGTTATTTGCCAATTGGGCTTCATTAGTAGTAACAGGAATCTGAGAATGGTCCCAAGCTGTATTCACCTTGGGAGTTGGGCTGCTCGGACGTGTCTAAAGGGTACTAGAACACAGGGGAAAAAGGCTAGGAGGAAGGAGAATGGGGTTCAAGGACAGGAACCCAGACTCTGATGGGTGGAGGTAGCTTTGAGAAAAGCATGGCATTCCCCCTCAGACTGTCCCCTAACTTCTGTAGACTCAAGTCTGAATCATGAGGAAAGAGGGCTGCAATCAACAAGTCAGTAAACACAGGTTTTCTTGTTTATGACCTCCTTGGGCCATTAAGAGAGCATTAGTGGTGGCAGGTTCTGTGGTGACAGGACACACTGGGTTAGAATCAGTAGCTTTTGGATGAGGATGGGTATCGCTGAGACAGCAATAGCTTCATTGGGAGTGGCAGGGCATGGAAGAAATCACTACAGCAGATCAGGGAGTGACAGGAAAAGGCTAAAGGCAGATTCAGAGGAGGTGCTAAGAACACTGTGAGACCTGCACCAGGTACTTCCAGAACGCTTTAGAGGAAAACAAGATCCCACTAGGCAGGCGGGGGCAGAGGGTAGAGAGAAGAAACTGATTTGGGGTTATTTTTGGATAATAGTCTTAGTCCCTGGCTGACTCTCCCTGGAGTAATTAGGGTACGTTAAAAACAATGGGAACCTCACTCTTTTTACATAGCTTTCAAGTTCAAAAGTAGTCTTCTCCCTCAATTCTAACAAGATAATGGGAAAGAAAATGTAAGGAATAATTAGTGTGAATTGTCTCAAAATGTACATCCTAGAATGTCTATTAACATACATCTACGCTTATACAGACATGTTAAGTGTTTCTTATGTCTTTAAAAATTAGTAATTCCACAGCAAGTCTAATGTTAGGTTCCACTGAAGAGGTTATATTGTTTAACCCTGCTGAGCATTTCATGACCTTTTGTAGGACTCAATTAGTCAGAATACTTTTGTACATGTCTACTATTTTTTTCTCACACTTCTTTGAAAATCATGAATGCAGCTACAACCAGGAATTTCCCCCTTGCATTTGTTTTGTGCCTTGCAGATTACCAAGGGCCTACAGCATTATTTTGTCTCCTGATATCATATAAGCTCTGTGTGGTATACAGGGTAGTGTGAGTTGATAATAGTAGTAAGTTTTCATTTATTGAGGCCCCATTAGGGGTCAGGCACCATAAAAGTGATGAACAATAATGGTTAACATTTGCTGAGGGTTTTTTTTTTTTTACATCCCAGACACTGTTATAAGCCCTTCCTATGAATTAATTTATTCCAAGAAGCTTCTGATACAGACCACAAAGCCAGACACAGCCATGAGGTGTCCTGCTTAGTGAGGTCAAGAACCTCATTTACTGGGAAAAGGCGGAACCTAGCCATGTGCTTGCACACCTCTGTGGCACCTCCATTCACCTACGGCTACCAGAAAGATCCTGGCTGGAAGCTGACCCATAACCAGTTGGCACATGTCTGAGAGAGTTTATATGGTTGTCGGTTGACTTAACTTCAACCACAGGCATGATGGAATAGAGTCTAGCCCATGTGTTTTGAGTGGCTAAACCATTTCTTAACCCAGGGAAATAACAAAGAGAGATAGCGTCTCAGCTGGACAGGGTCTGGTCCTCTGAGGCTCAAGCCAAGAGAAAGAAATAGATCTAAGATCTTGCGCTTCATCTCATCAAGATTCTCCAAAGGGGCAGTTTATATATGGGGATTCCAAGGCCAAACAAAGTGGTGAGTTAGCACGCCAGATGTAAGGGATGAGTTGTAAGCTCGGGACTGAAGTTGTGGGGCTGGGAACTGAAGAAGCAGCTTGTATTAATCATGTTTCCTCCTCTTCTAGTTTTAAGAAGAGTTTGTGAAACATTGGTATTAATTCTCCTGTAAATGTTTGACAGAATTGTCCAGTGAAGCCATCTGGACCCAAGATGTTTTGGTGGGCATTTTTGTGAACTACTAATTTAATCTCTTTAGTTATTACAGGCCTATTCAGACATTCTGCTTCGTCTTGGTTTACTTTTGGTAGTTCGTGTCTTTCTAGAAATGTGTCGATTTTATCTAAGTTATCTAATTTATCAGCATACAACTGTACGTAGTATTCCCTTAATATCTTTTTTCTTTTTTTTCTGTAAGGTTTGTGTTAAAGACTAAATGAATGTTTGTTTGTGTCCCTCCAAAATTTGTCTGTTGAAATCCAATCCCCAATGTGATGGTATTTGGAGGTAGGTCCTTTGGTAATTAGGTGATGAGGGTAGAGACCTCATGAATGGAATTAGTAAGAGGCCAGAGAGCTAATTCATTCTTTGTTTTTGTTTGTTTGAAGTACTGTATCTTATTTAATTATTTCCCCAAAGTTAGGCTTTTCATTTATTTATTTATTTAAAATTTTGGGGGGTGACGATGATTAGCAAAATTACATAGGTTTTAAGCACACAATGTTGTAATACCTTGAGTGTTCACATGAGAATGCAAGGAATAGTTAGCTGTCTGCAACTCAGAAAAGGGCTCTCACCAGAACTCAGTTATGCTAGCACCCTGGTCTCAGACCTCCCAGCCTCTAAAACTGAGAAATAAATTTCTGTTATTGATGTCACCCAGTTTATGGTATTTTGTCATAGCATCCTGAGCTAAGACAGTAATAATGTCTCCTCTTCATTTCTGATGTTAGTAATTTGTTTTCCCTTTTTCTCCTGGTCAATCTAAAGATCTGTCAATTTTGTTGATCTTTAAAAAAAAAAACTTTTGTATTGTTGATTTTCTCTATTGTTTTCCATTTCTCAATTTCATTAATTTCTGCCCTAATCTTTATTATTTCCTTTCTTCTGATTGCTTTAGGTTTAGCTTGCTCTTTTTCCCCCAGGGACTTAATATTAAAAGATTAAGTTATTGATAGTAGATCTTTATTCTTTTCTAACACAGACATTTTACAGCTATAAAGTTTTTTCTAAGCACTACTTTAGCTGCATTCCATAATTTTGGGTATGTGTGTCTTCATTTTTATGCATCTCAAAGTACTTTTTAATTTCCCCTGTGATTTTTTTCTTTGACACATTGGTTATTTAGAAGTGTTCTTAAATTTCCACATTTGTAAATTTCCCAAACTTTTTTATGTTATTGATTTCTACTTTAATTCCATTGTGATCAAGAACATACTTTGTACAAAATTAATTTTAAAACAAATACTTTATGAAAGTTGACGGCTTTCCTGTATATCAACAATGAATAAGTGGAATTTGAAATTAAAAGCACAATCTCACATTAGTAACCCAAAAAAATGAAACATTAGGAATAAATCTAACAAAACATGCACAAGATCTGCATAAGCTATAAAACTCTGATGAACGAAATTATGAAACACTAAATAAATGGAGACATATTTCCACGTTCATGGATTGAAAGACCCAATACTGTCAAGATGACAGTTCTTCCCAACTTGATCTATAGACTCAATGCAATACCAATCAAAATTCCAGCTAGTTATTTTATGCACACTGATGAACTGATTCCAAAGTTTATATGCAGAGGCAAAAGACCCAGAATAGCCAACACAATATTGAAGGAGGAGAACAAAGGCGGAGGACCAATGCTACCCAATTTCAAAACTTATTATAAAGCTACAGTAATCAAGACAGTGTGGTAGTAGAAAAAAGAATAGACAAATAGACCAATGAAACAGAATAGAGAGCCCAGATATAGACCGCCATAAATGTAGTAAGCTAATCTTTGACAGAGCAAAGACAACACAATGGAGTAAAGACAGTCTCTTCAACAAATGGTGCTGAAAAAAACTGGACATCCACAAGCACAAAATGAATCTAGACACAGATCTTATGCTTTTTGCAAAAATTAACTTTTGCAAAAATGAATCTTAGACCTGAATGTAAAATTCAATACTATAAAACTCCTAGAAGACAACATAGAAGAAAACCTAGATGACCATGGGTATGCTGATGCCTTTTTAGATATAACACCAAAGACATAATCAACAAAAGAAATAATTGATAAGCTGAAACTTGATGAAAATTAAAAACTTCTGTTCTATAAAAAACAATATCAAGAGAATTGGAAAACAAGCCACATATTGGAAAAAAATATTTGTAAAAGACATGGCCAATAAAGGACTATTATCCAAAATATACAAAGAACTCTCAAAACTCAACAATAGGCAAAGACATTATACGGGAAATGTGGCATGCAGTATTTCCCAATTTTTTATGACCAGAGTGAATATGGAGAACTCATGTGGAAAACCCTGTTCACAAACACATAATGCTTGGCAAAGAATTGCCATTCGGCAAGCACTTATTGACTTGGCAGAGGGAAACGCCTTTAATGATTTAGTACAAAGATGTCTTAGAACTTAAAAAGGTGCAAGGGTCAGAAGCAGACCATGAATCTACTGTGAGTAGAATCAAATGCAAGTATTGTGTGAAGTGACGGAAACACCAACAGGGAACTCAGGGAGCAAGACAGAGAAATGGAAGGCAGCAAATAACGTGTGCATTTTCAAGTCAGCTATCAGAGTAGATGCCTGGAGCTCAGTCTCATTGGAAAACACTGGAGGCCACATGCCCCAAAGTTATCCTACCAGAGGGGTGAGGGAGCTAGAGTGTTTATCCACCAGCTCCCATCAGTAATTAATTTAGGACAACTCTCAGAGGATGTTAGCCCCCTAGCATTTCTAGCTTGCCTAGTGGGCACTAAAGTGGACTCTATGGCCAGAGAAAGCCCTCAGGCAAAGAAATGCAAGTGCTATTAGCTGGATGGTAAACCAGTGGGATGTGGGTGGAGTATTTAGAGCATCTTCTACAAAATAGATCATTGGCAGTTTCTAAAAATTTCAATAAAGTTCTCCTAGACCTCCTCTTCCAGAACCAAGAAAGGAGGAATGCTAATTGATTCATATATTAAATATGCATACACTTTCTGGTTTGGAATTTAAGTATGGGACAATAATCTAGTGGAGACAAAAAGGAGACAAGATTATAAAATGGAAGAACTGGACAGGGAGGGGGGAAAGGGTAGGTATTTACATGGTTAATATGTTGTGAAATAATAAGATATATATTCCCTATATTGGCTCTTATTAATATTTGCCTTTGATCCCCGCTCCTGACACAGAGCTCCTAAAACCATTGTAATTTTCTAAGTGCCAGAAGTGTCTGACTCAAAGCTCCTGAATCCCTTTTAATTTCCTGGGTGATACGAGTGTCTTTTGTTTTAATAAAGCAACTCTTAATGGGCTCCTGGAGGGAGGCTGGTCACCAGAAAGAGCAAGCCATGATTAGAAGCTTAGAACTCTCAGCCCTACCCCCCATTTTCCAGAGAGGAGAGAGGGGCTGGAAATTGAGTTAATAATCAATCATGCCTACATGATGAAACCTCCATAAAAATCCTTAAACTCTGGGGTTTGGAGAGCTTCTGAGTTGGAGAACACATTCACCTACCAGGAGGCTGGTGCACCCAACTCCACAGAAGCTCTTGTGCTCAGGACCTCCTTCCCAGACCTTGCCTTATGTATTTCTCTTTGTCTAGCTGTTCATTTGTATCCTTTGTTACCGTGTTTCCCCGAAAATAAGACCTAACCGGGAAACAAGCCTTAGCATGACTTTTCAGGATGATATCCCCTGAACATAAGCCATAATGCGTCTTTTGAAGCAAAAATTAATATAAGACCCGGTCTTATTTGGGGGGAAAACGGTATGTAATAAACCGATAAACACAAGTGTCTCCCTGAGTTCTGTGAACTGTTCTAGCAAATTATCAAACCCAAGGTGGGGTTTTGGGAATTCTGATTTATAGCTGGTTGGTCAGAAGAACAGGTGACAAGCTGGTACTTTTGATTGGCATGTGAAGTGGTGGCAATCTTGTGGTACTGAGCTCTTAACTTGTGGAATCTGATATCAACTCCAGGTAGACAGTGTCAGAACTGAATTGAGTTATAGGGCATGCAGCTAGTGTCAGAGAATTGGTTAGTGTGGGAAAAACGCACATATCTGGTGTCAGAAGTGTTATGAGTGTGAGTAGAGAAATTATAGAAGAGTTTTTCCTTATGCATATGTCTAATTCCTTTGAAGCATCCTCATATCAATGGAGGCTTACTCCCTACTTTCTAAGCCATTTAAGGGGAAATCTTACAAACAAGGTCCGACCCTACAATAAAATCTCAGCATTCAACCAGTATTACATCCACATTCTTTAGTGGATGAGTTTACCTGTTTACTTTGTGCTGCTATAACTCCACTCCCTCTCTCCACCTGATAACCACCAAATATCACAAAGAGCAGCACTGGGTTGTTTCAAACACAAGAAAATTCTAGGGATGAAATGGTGTACACAAAGGCACACCGAAACAGAACTTACCCACTTGACCCCGCATAATGTTGTAGGAGGAAGTACATGGAATTCTAGAATCATTCTGACCCTGGCCAAAGACCCCAGACATCCTTTAGTAGTATGACTCTAAATCACATAAACACCTTGAAACTCAGGATTCCTAACTGTAAAATGGAGGTAAAAACACCTGTTACAGGCTTGTTGTGAGTATTAAATGAGCTACGGGTATAAACAAGCTTCACTAACCGTATGAATGTCAGTAGTTGCTTTCTTCTGCCACTACCTTGACCTCAGCCAGTGAGGAGAGGACACACTCCCCAAGTCCGATAAGAACTGAATAATAATTTACAAAGAGTGAGAAGAAAGGGGTTTCCAATAAACTCTACGTCTATGGGGGGAAAAAAGTAAATCACACCTGTCCTGACCTTCCAACCTTTTATTATGCTTAAAAAGTGAAAAGCATGCTTCAAAGTCCACCCTCCCATTTCAGAGTGAATCATGTTGCTAATCACCAATAGTAAAAATCAAGCTCAAAGGGTGGCATGCTTGGTTATTTTTTCAGTATTTCAAAGGTGAAGCACTTAATTATGCATTCCGTAATTAGTTTGTAATTCTCACAAAAGGCACATGAAGAATGTTGATGGTGGCTCCATGCCGCGTGGAGACGGAGCAGCATATTTGATATTCAAGGGCCAGCCCATGGACGGGGTTCACTAAGTACAGCTTTGTTCCACTACAAAGAAGTCCTAAAAGCAGCACCCATCTGCACAATGATGGAGGAGGAGGAAAGCCAGGTTCTTTACATGTCAAGGTTGGCCAAGGTCATCACCTAGGGAGTGTATTGCTTAATTATATCAGTGTGGTGGTACTTTGGGTCATCTCCTGAGGTGGAGATCAGGCAGTGTGTTGCGATGAAATTTTTGGGTTAGGTGTTCTCAGAAGTAATGGGGTTTGATTGCCTCTTTGTATTGTTCATTTCTGCTAGCATTAAACAGTCCTCCCAGAACTGGTTGCCTTGGGTAACAAGCCATTACGGTGTTTCCCCGAAAATAAGACCTAGCCAGACCATCAGCTCTAATGTTTCTTTTGGAGCAAAAATTAATATAAGACCAGGTCTTATTTTACTATAAGATCGGGTAAAATATAATAGTAGGTATAATATAATACCAGATATAATACCAGGTATAATATAATATAATACCAGATATAATATAATATAGCATAAAGTAATATAATACCGGGTCTTATATTAATTTTTGCTCCAAAAGACCCATTAGAGCTGATGGTCTGGCTAGGTCTTATTTTCGGGGAAACACGATACCAAAAGCATTTCAAGTTCAAAAGACTATAGAGCATGTTGGAGGTAATCAGGACCAAGAAGCCTGCTCTCCAGGCCTAAGACCAAGAAGTGGGGATGTAATCACTGCTGTCACCAATTCATTCAGTGCATACCTGCACAGACCATGCCCCTCCAAAAGAAGAGTTGATTTTTTGTGCAAACTACCAAGTGTGACTTACATTTCAATATGGTGGGCTCTGCCTGATTACAGAAGCAGAAGGACGATTGGGTAGATTATTTGCAAAAGTTGCCCCAATTATTCCCCTCCCTGAATTCACACCTGTTTCCAGTGTGATTTTTCCTTCCATCAAACATCTATTTCCTCATTTTTTGAGTCTGAATTGTCCTCATGACTTGTCTTGGCCAAGAGAATACAGTGAAAATGACATTGTGCCAGTTTTGAGCATACACCTCAAGAAACATTGCACTCTTTTTCTTGGGACTCCACCTAGCCACCATGTGAGCCAGCCTGCTAGATAATGAGAGAATCATAGCCCGGTCACCTCCCATTGCCTCAGCCAACAGCCAGCCTAACCTCAGAAGCAGAGCCTCCTAGCTGACCAGCAGCTGACCAGAAAC
Organism: Rhinolophus ferrumequinum; assembly: GCF_004115265.2. Taxonomy (NCBI): domain Eukaryota; kingdom Metazoa; phylum Chordata; class Mammalia; order Chiroptera; family Rhinolophidae; genus Rhinolophus; species Rhinolophus ferrumequinum. The sequence continues at coordinate 32,884,857 of NC_046300.1, forward strand.
ACGCATGAGCCCAGCTGTACCCATCCAATCCACAGAATTGTGAACTAAGCAGCTCATGGTTGCTTTAAACCACACAATGTCATGGTGGTTTGTTAAACCCGCAAAAGCTTCCTAGAGAGATGTATCTCCTATATAGTCCATTCTGGTGGCAAATGCTCTGGACAAGTTGATGCCAGAGAAACAGAAAGTAGATAGCTTCTGAAGGACAAGTGCAAATACTAGTCAAAGGTCAGTTCTAGAAAGAGAGATTCCACCTCAGAGCCATGGATATAGCCCCACCCCCTCTGACGAGACTTGGTCTGCCCACCTGAGTGAGTGTAAACACCAGCTGCTGAGTCTTGCTCTGCATCTCTGGAAATAACCCTAACTCCAGCTCTAACCCACCACCCCTTGTGGTCAATATTCCTGTTTCTTTGGCCATGTTTTACATCCAATGAGCTCTGCTTGATTCTCCGGCTCCCCTCTCAACTGCCCTGCTTTCAGGCTTCTGTCCACTCCACTGGGATGGGAACTGCTCACCCCAAGGTCACTAATAGCCTCCTAAGTCCCATGTTTTATAGCCTCATCTCCTTTTTCCTCTTATTCAACATCACTGCAGTCTTTGCCCTTGTTCTCTGTGACCTCCTTTTAAGAGAGATTATTTACTTAGGAAAGTTTCCAAAGAGCTTTATTTTAAAGAATGCTTTCATTCAAGAAAGTCTCAAGGCTTCAACATGATTATACTGAGAATTATTTCCCAGTGATAGCAGTATTTCTGACTCCAAAGAGATAGCTGCAACATAAAAAACGGTATGCTCAGTGGGAGTTTTCATGTTCTTAGCATGTTCCAAGTCAAGTCTAATTTTGTTTTTTAAAAGAGCATCATCGTATCTAAACTGATAGAAAGGAGACTCAGAAGAATAGTAGACTAGGATTCAGCAGCTCAGAACGGAGTCCCAGTTCTTCCCCTTAGCCGCAGTCCATCTTTGTAAGCTGCTCAACGTCTATGAACCATAATCTGTCATCTGTGAAATGGAAGCAATGGCCAGGCTGTGAACTTCTTGAGGGTCGAGATTCTTTTTATATTTATTGGTACCCACAGATTTTAGCACAATGCCTACAACATAGTAGGTGGTCAATAAATGTTTAAATATGTACTGACTGAATTTTGAAAGAATGAATCAAAGATCGGCAGTTTATGTACCTAAAACCATATACCCTAATGGTATCACCACCATATCCATAAATGCCTAACTCACCAGAACACAACTCTCTGTCATTTTATCCCCCCACAAATTTGTCCTTGAAGGTCATGTACACACATTTCCCCCGGATATGGTAGACAGCAATGGAGCGAAAGGTAAGCTAAGTCATTGCTCCTCAAACTTGTGTGCAACAGAATCACTTGGAGATCTTGTTTTTAAAAAGTCCACTCTCCTAGAATAAGATTTGGAAGGATTGAGTTGGGGCCCAGGAGTCTCAGTCAGTCTCTCTCTCTCTCTCTCTCTCTCTCTCTCTCTCTCTCTCTCTCTCTCTCTCTTTCTTTTTTTTTAACCAAGCTCTCCAAGTTATCTTAAGGCAGATGGTCTTTCGTCACGATTTAAGAAACGCTCCCCTCACCCTTCAAAAGCCTACATTTCATCCTGAACCTTCTCTCCGACTTGCCCTGCTGAAGTGCTCATGGATGTCATCTATATTCTGAGTGTCTTGCATTTTTAACTGTCTCAGTCCAGGCCCAAGACTTCAAATGCATCTAACTGCACTGCTGCACAGAGAGAAATGGTTTTCTGGCTTCCGCAGGTGGCTGGGTTCTGCCCCAAAATAGTAATTGAGAACTCATGGAGGCCACTTAGACAGGCTCAGTCCCCTATGAAGCTATGAGTCAGAACACCCTTTTCAGTCTTGAAAGTGATTACCAAAGCAGAACAGAGTCTTTGAAACATTGTTTTCCTCTATAACAAAGAGATGAGCATGCATCTATGTAAGTTAGGACTGTTGTTATAGAAACTACCTATTTTAAGTGAGTGATAGAGAAGCATCACATATTCTATTGAAATGAACAAGCTCTTACTAGAGTTGGGGAGGCTTATTTGTTCTAAATGCGCATCTTGGCTGACTGACTGGACATTCAGATGTGTTTCTCTCTAACCATGATTAGAGAGCCACGGCCCCTCTGGAGCTCTCCCCTTCCCTCTAGCACAGGCCTTAGGGCTCCAGGATATCCCAAACCCTTTATTTCACAGACCCTGTTTAAATGCAAGAGAAATCAAATTTACCACTACTTTTCCTGCAGCAAATGTGTTTAAAAACTATATATATATATAAATATATATATATATATATATATATATATATATATATATATATATATTTCCCCATGATTTGCATCACTTGGGTAAAAATAATCATGGACTCCTTCTTTGACCCCATCACATAAAGGAAAGAGAAAACCCTGAACCTGGCTGCAAATCAGCTCAGTGGGATCTCCAGGAGGGTACCGCCTTGTGCCTAAAATGGCTTGAGGCAAAATTTTTGATGAGGTCTCCTATCTCAGCAGGAATGTTCCCTTCATGCTCAACTTCCCCTCCTTGCACCCTGCCCTCTATTACCCTACTACTTGGAGGAACTTCTTTTGGAGAAGACACTTTGGATTGGGCTGCTTCTATCTTAGGTGTCTGCAGCAAACTTTTTCTTAAAGGGCCAGAGAGTAAATATTTTAGGCACAAGCACTCAACTCTGCCATTGTAGCAGTAGCCCACTCAGAGTGACCAGGTCCAGCTGGGAAGTAAGTAAGTCCAGCAGTGAGGAGCGGGGTTAAAGGCGAATGGGGTCAGAAGGAGAGGGGCAGGGCTTGTCTCAGGTTAGGTTCTATGGGAGGCAGACTCTGAGTTGGAGACTTGAATGCAGAAAGTTTGTTGGGCTGTGTTCTCAAGAGCAGCCCTGTGGGGAGTGAAGGAAACAAGATTGGCAAGAGAGAGAAGTTGAACTACAATGCAGTCACAACAAAAGGCCACAGTCAATCCTGCAGGGGGCGCTGGAGCTGGCAGTTCAGAGCTGTCTGGGATTGGGTCAAGTACTGGGCCTTTATGTTCTCTATCACCAACCGCTGGGTGTGGGCAGCTTCTGAGGAGACAGACTATACCTTGGGTAGGGTGGCTTTCTCCAGCTGAGAGCAGTCCCCATAGAGGGACTCTGCAGAGAGCTTTCAGCCTCCACAATTCCCAGCACCTACAGCTGTTGAGTACTTTAGTCCTGGAGGGAACAGTGTAGGCAGCACACAATAGCATCTACTACAGTGAGGTTTGGCACACCCTGGCCCATGAGCCACATGGAGCCTGCCACATGTTTTAGTAAATAAGCTTTTACTGGAACACAGCCATGCTCAGTCTCTTTCATATTGTCTATAGCTTGAATGTGTCCCACTCCTAATGATGGCTATAGATCTTAATTTAAATGCAGGAAAGGAAAGAGACCCAGATGCTAGATGTACTTTTACCACTAGCAGACGTAGTGCCAAGTCAGTGTCCCATCTCCCTGGTTTCTGTACAAATAAGGTATTGAAGGGGATCATCCCTCAGGTTCCTTTCAGCATGAACAACGGTCATCAAGAAATAAAGAGGAAAGAAGTTGCTGGCAACATTATTGGAGCTCTGCTCAATCCACACCTGATTTCTGCATGGATTTTTCAGTTACATAAGATTTAATAAATTCCTTTCTTGCTTAAGCTACTTTCAGTTCTGTTTTCTGTTACTTGTAAGCAAACACAGCCGAAATATTATTAAATCTTATATAACTGAAAAATCCATGCAGAAATCAGGTGTGGATTGAGCAGAGCTCCAATAATGTTCCCAGAAACCCTTTTTCCTCTCTATTTCTTGACTCTGCCTTCCAGATGTTGAACTCATGCTTACCATTTACATGAGAGCTAGAGACTGCAACAGCACAAAGAGCTACATTGTCTTCTATTCAAATCCAATGAGAAGAACACTTTCCTCTATCCCATATGTCTCAGCAATAGTCTAAATATATCTTATTGGCTTAATAATGAGCCTATGACCCAATTAAAATTCATCTTGAAAGTCAGAGGGCATGCAATAATTTGATTGGCTTAGGTAACAGAGAGCTGGGTCACTCTTGAGTTGAACAATGTCATTTTACCAACAAAAAGAAGAAGGTGGATCCCCCAAAGAGTTGGTAGTAAAAGTGAGATGGACAGACATTTGATGCCAAAACAAAGACAAAGAAAATCTAACTTTGTAACTTCATTAGATGCAATACGTGATATCCATGGATTGTCTTTTAAAACACATAACTTCTAATAGGCTCATTAGGTCACACAAGGTATTACTCTCATAAATACACATAAGAAGAAGCAATGATAGTAAGTTATTTTGTGTTGGTGTTTTGATCATTTCCAAAGCCTTTAACACACTCAACAGACTACATCTTGGCTTTTTGTTTGTTTGATTTTATCAGAAATCCTCCCTGTCTTAGGTACTGAAAGCAAAAACGAATCCAGAGCAGATGTAACCCAGGCTACTGCTTTGGGTTCTTTTAGAATAGAGTTACCACATTCTAATTGGGACCGTTACCTGTGATTTTGCACTCTGGACGTGGCTTTGTAGACCTTGAGAAGACCAGCTGATGAGCATGAGCCCAACTCTGCTCATTAAGGCATCAAAATGAGGAGATACAAAGGCGCGTGAGGTCTGGGGAGAAAATCAGACAGCAAATTGTCTAATTAGATTTCATAGAGTTCAGGAGAGACGATAGGATAGACTTTAAGAGAGAGATTTATAAATTAGCAGCTAGAATTCTCTGCTTGCATCCTCATACTCCCATAGCGTCTGGAGAAACTGCTCACCATGACACTAAGGGACGAAGGTGTCTGAGACCTATTAGCCTTTGCAAGCCTGAAAACAAACCCGTTGGTACACAAAGGCACAAAAGTGCAACCACATGCTGGCAACAGTGAAATCTCTCCCCTTGATTTTGCCTGTTTCTTTAGAAAAGTTTGGTGGTTACCTGATGAGTGATCTAGCAGAGTTGGCAATTAAGTGTATCAGGAACAGCAGGAATGACTTCTTGTGTAACTTATTTCAGCTTGCTTAAACGCACTGCCTGCAGTTCTGTTAGAAGGAGTGGTAGCACAAAACTTAGGAGATTCATAAAAGGGAAGGAATCTGGGCCATGTTTTGAGGTAGCATCATTAAAGTTTCAAACACACAGCAATGCAGGAAGGCTATTGTGCAGATGGCGGGTCTCATTAGTGTGGAGTTGAATTCATAGTTACCTTTACTGACCTACCACAGAGCTAAATATGCTAAGTGCCTTTCTAATGCACAAACAGTACACCAGTGTCTTATTGTCTCGTGCTGGTTATCATGCAAATTTGACTTGCCTGTTTGCAATTTATGAAGTTTTAATATTTAATTTGCTGCAATTTATTTTGCTACTGAATATCCCCCCCAGTATGTCTTTCATTAAAAAATTCAAAAGTAAAATAGGGGCAAAATTATTATGGATGCAGCTTAACTCATAAAAGTATTACAAGTTATTTTTTTGTCCTATCTGTGAAAAAGGAAAAGACAGAGGAAGATGACATACAGCCAGAACCTGCAAATTCAACACTTTGTACCACAAGTTCATGAGCAAGTTATGCAGAGGGGAAATCTCAGAGAAAGGCATTTTCTTTAAATGTGTTTTCCTTGGCTTAAAGCACAGTGGTATGTTAGCTGTAAGAAATCATTGCCCAAAGCAGAGGTCAGAAAACTATGGCCCGTGGGCCAAATTCATCCCACCGCCTATTTTTGTGAGTAAAGTTTTAATGGAACCCAGACACATTCATTCATTCAAATATTATCTATGGCTGCCTTTACATCGCACTGATGGAAATAAGTAGTTGTGGTACAAACTGTATGGCGTGCAAAGACTAAAATATTTATTATCTGGCTCTGGAAAAAACAGCAAATGACTTTCTGACCCCTGTCCAAAAGGCTAAAAGCAAATGACCTTCTTGGTTGCTTTATCTCAGCATCTGGGTTTTACCACTCTGTTGGCAAGAGCAGGCAAGGAGAGAGAGAAACTCAAGAACATGTGCATTCAGGAGAAAAATGGGCATTTCTCCTTGAGACCTTTAGCTGAGCAATCCAAGGTCACCCATCCTAGACTTTCTCAAGGCAGGAGGCTCCTCCCAATGAGTGGAAACTCCAATCAGCCCTCACAAGAGAAAAGGATGCACTAGAAAAACTTAGGAAGGAAACATATCTCAATGAACTAGTGGCTGTGATAATTAGTTAGGGGACCTTATTGTCACACGTATTTCCATTCTTAATTCCTCACAGCTGTGTGTCTTCCCTACCTCAGACAGATCAAATATTTTCCCCATTTCATATTGTCTTTTAAATCCATCTCCCAAAGAATGAATATTTGATATAGATCTATTAACAGCTATGTGCACGAAGATAAGATATGGAGCAATCTCAAAAATTTCACCTTTCCCCTCTCCACACCCAACTATTCTTCCTAACACCACGACCCAATAACCATGTGGCTATAACTTGTCGTATTAGCAATCTTCTTATTGGGGTGACTTGTGTGAGTGTGTGTGTTGCATTAGGGAATAGGGGAGAAGGGGAAAGTTAATTACCATCCCCCTAAGGGTCAGCTCTAGTTATATCTCTACCTGCCTTGGTATCATAAATTGTTCCAAAAAATAAAGGTCCAGTGGGGACTGCCACTCATTCTATGGCCATGTGAAAGATTTGTCCATGCATATAGAAGATTAAGGTCTCTAAGAAACAATGCAATAGAGAAACTGTTTAACTTTGTTTAACCCAGTATATTAGGCAGCTGTTGCCACAAGAGTGCTGTGTAACAAACAACCCCCCAAATTCCATGGCTGAGAGCAAGCCTTTATTCTAACACTCACAAGTCTGCAGGTTGACAGTGATTTGGCTGAGCTAGGCTGGGCTCATTTGGGCACCTCTCCTTCGGGCTGAGAATTGGTTGGACTTGACTTTGGGCTATGGGTTGGACTCAGGTCAGCTTCTGGAGTATTCCTTCTGGGAGCAGAATGAAGGGGCAGTAGCTACCCAGGCGAGGCTCTCGCACAAGCATAATTCAAGCCTCTGCTCATATCGTCAGGGCTTCTAACGTCAGGGCTTTGCTGGGCAAAGCAAGACATATGGCCAAACCCTAGTCAAAAGGCAGGGAAGTACATCCCACCCACTTTGAGGCCATGGCTTGAACATGGATGTATAATTCTACTACCCTCTGACAATCCATTAGCTTTCTGGTATTCCTGTCATTCCATTCTGACCCATCGATATTTCAACTACCATTCCAGCAGTTCCCAACGTTTTTTGACCACAGGGCTCTCTTTCGACTTACATCTACCAAAGTTAGTTCCATGGGATATGCGTTATGCTAATCTATACACAGTTGACTATATGCATAACTATAGAACGAGGCTTGATTTTCAAACACAGTACACACGTGACTTCACTGTAAGAAACAGTAAAAGAGGAAAGAATCTCTAAGACCCCATCATGTATGTTATCTATCCAGTGTTACAAGAAAGAATCTGAAATTGCAAGACTAGTCTCACATAGAATTTGAAAATTTTTCCAAGACTATGCCAAGAAATGACACAAATCCTTTTTGCAAATTTGTGTCCTCCTTTTGGGTTTGCAAGGCCATGTCTTTGCCTCTTGCTGCTGTTGTCAGGCAATCAGTGCCCACTCATTATAGTTGATTTACTTCAGTAATTGTCCAATTCTCCTTGTCAACAGGAGTCTCAGGAACTTGGCCTGGGAGCCTAAGCTGGTTTGTGAGTGGGAGAGATCAGCTTCTTTATCATCTGTTTGGTTTTCAGTTTCAAGGAGATCTAAGAGGTAGCATCTGGGGTGAAAATGAATTGAGAGGCAAGCAGACAATCCATGGTATCAGCTGAATTGGCTGATTAAATAGGCAGAAAACAAGATGAGGTATGAAAACAGACATCTAGGGCAGAGCAGCTGGGTCCAGGACAAAGGGAAGGAGAAGGCATCACCTACGTGGTCCTGTGGATCCTAGGAGCCTTGACCTTGCTGATGAGTGAAAAGGATCTTGGTCAGTTTGGACAAGTAGAGTCTGGGGATAGCACCAGTTAGACTTCACAAGCATTACATAGTTACTATAAGGAGTTTATTTTATATAAGCATATTCTACAACATGTTCCAGAGAACACAAGTCTTGTATTAGGCTAATGGACTTGACATAAAACAAAGTTCCATGGACAAATGAGGTTTAGAAACTCCCATTAGTTTATCATAGAGGGATTCCTTGGCAGGACTTTGCAGCAGGCCTTTATAACGATAATGTTTATTGTGAGTCTCCAAGACGAATATATAGTTTACAGCACTTTGTGAATTAATTTTGAAACCCATCTATTGAGAGCATTTTGACAAAACACACTTTAGGAAGCATGAACATAGGGACACGAATCAATTAAATTTGCTTTCTACTTACAAACTGCACAGTACCAGCGTAAAGTTATAAAAGAAAAATTTAAGTATAAAAAATTATATTGTCACCAACTTAACTGATTTACTAACCTCATCTCTATTTTTTTTCAAAATCTATAAGGGATAATATTATGAGTTAGTAGCTTTCTCTTCTGCATTTCCTCTTACTGAATTTTCCATAGTCTATCAGAAACATTTATTTCCCTTGAGAAGGTTAATCATTATTATAATAAGAGCAGGAAAAAAACAGTTAATATTCAGCTTCAGAATTCCAAAGTGGAATTTTGCAACAACACAATGGTCTATAAAAGCAAGCTTTTTCAAGAGGAAAAAAAAAAATTTCCTAAATCTCTTTAACTTCCACTAACTTACTAAGGGCCAGTCCTAAGTGAGCTAGATCATAGTTTCTTCTACACCTGTGCTTTTCAAACTTAATGTACATATAAGTCACCTGGAGATTTGTTAAAAATGCAGCTTCTGATCCATTAGGTCCAAGTGGCGCCTAAAATTCTGCATTTCTAATAAGCTTCCAGGTGGTAGTGGTGCTACAGGTCCATGGACCACACATTAAGTGAGGACACATCATAGGGAAGCTACTCCTTGCACATGTAATGGCTCACCCTAAGGCTTGCTGCCCTGGGGTGGAAAGAAGCTGTAAAGCCCCAAGTTCTTCCCTTACAACCTGAGGGATGGTGGAAGGAAGAAAGGAGGAAAAGGAAGGTAAAATTGTACCTCAATCTCCCCTACTTGGACTAGAGTCCCAGAGACTAGAGGTGTATTAGAGAGGGGTTTGAGAAAATTTCCCGAAAGGAAAGAACTGTCTGTCCAGCTTGGGTTTCCAATGATGGAATGAAAATACCCAATGTGGGCACCTTGTCTCAAACAAAATTTGATGATGAGACACGATTAAATCGAGGAAAGTTCTGTTAACTCCCAAAGCTGTCTTTGGTCCCATGGATGGCACCCAAAGCTCCCTAAAGCCCCTGAAAGTCAGTCTGGGGAGTTTCACAGAGGCAATCATATTAGGGTGTCCCAGCCAGACTTCAGGGGTACCCACAGCACAGCAAGAACCAGGACGAGAGCTAAGTTAACACAGAAACATGGTGCAATGAGAGCAGCCAGATCACCAGGGTTCAGCAGCAAACATCGACAGAATACCTTTCTGATGGAGCTTGTCGACCTTGGAATGCTCCAAGCCAGGGAGCAGCTGAACTCCGTCCCTCTGCCAGAAATCAGAGCAGTTCCAGAAAACAATATAGTGCAAGAATCCCATCCCCACCTGTCGTGCGGGGCGGCCTGCGGGGTCTCAGCTCCCGCTCCCCACATAAGAATGCAGGATATGGCAAGGCCAAACAGGAACACCACGGAGCCATAGGTAGGGGAGTCATACCATTATATTCTCGATGGTGGCTGGATTCACATGATGTGCGACCTGATGTCCACTTTTCTGCCAACCGACTGACTCCCTCCCCCGTGCAGCCGCGGCAGTTATATTAGTGGCCAATGGCTCAATGGTGACAGCTGACGGCCAACTAGCCACAGCTGATGGCCATCCAATCACAGTTGATGGCCATTTACTACCTGAGCCAGCACCTTTCCACATGAGGGCGATAGCCTGGAAAATGCACTCCTGGCTCTGTCCCCACACCACCCCACCAGCCAAGGTCAAATAAACCGCAACCCCTAATACAACCACCATGACTTTGAAGAGGCACAATGGATGGCGATAGGAAGATAGTTTATGCAAAGAAAATAAATACGTACTTATAGATAGGGTTTAAATGACTGAGTTGGTCTAAATTATTACATTGGACTAAGCATGAGGGTCTACCAGGGTGGATCAGATTAGTTAATTTGCAAATGAACTACATACTCTCTGCATGTAGAGTGTCTTCCCAGCTACAGACGTGAAGTTCCACTACAGTCCCAGGCCTGAACTTAACTGAAGCTGGGTTCAACTGGGATTTCAGACTTGGTAATTACTTCTAACAACCCTCAGCCATTGAAAGGTATTAAGTGCCTCCAACTGGTCAATTTCTTCTCATTTAAATTATCCCTCTTGTTATATGGAATTTCAAACAATTGGCCCTAACTTTAGCTCTTTTCTCTTCCTCAAGTAATTTTTCATGGATGTTCTGACACTGTGAGGAGGTGTCCTAAAAGAATATAGCTTCCCATCCCAGCATCCTTGGAATATTCAATGAGGAAGCTGCTTTCCTTGGATCCCAAATCCCATAGGAAGTGATTTGAACTCCCAAAGGGACTCACCAGAAGGATTTAAACACCCCTCCCAACCAACAGCAGATGGAGAACACTGATTACTGCAATTCTCTCTCTCTCTCTCTCTCTCTCTCTCTCTCTCTCTCTCTCTCTCTCTCTCTCTCTCTCTCTCTCTCTCTCTCTCTCTCTCTCTCTCTCTCTCTCTCTCTCTCTGATCCTGAAGTTGTAGCAAAGAGCACTGCAGGAGAGGAGGAGTTCTCATGATCTCTGTGATGTTTCCTTGGTGATAAGTGATATGTCCTTTTCTACTTTACTCCTAATCCCATCTCCATTCCCATGTGAATCACTGCCACAGGGTGCAACTGTCACTGATGGGAAAGTGTTTTGTCTTTCAAGTTGCTCAAACCAAATACACTTATGTGGGTCTTAACCTGCTGTGTCAACAACAAAATACAGGCTAGTGCTTTATGGAAAGTATTAGAGGGACATGAAACCACCTATAAAAATTAATTAAAAAGAGATGGCATTTTATACAAGAGTATAAGCAAAGACAAAATGACCTATCAGTGATAAGCAATAAAAAGCAAGAAGCTAACATAGCAGGAGAGATGGGATGTACAAAGGACGTCTACCCAACTACATCATAATTACTGTCTGGACCACGATGGGAAGGTATACGTGCCAGCCGTTAGTGGGTGGAAGATGAATCTCTTGTGTTCTTTAGTGTGCACATGCACCGTTAACTGTACCTGGTTCTCAGTACAGAATAGGGTTTCAGGAATTCTCAGTAAAATCTTTTATCATCTTCATAAAATTCTGGGTATAATCTTCCATATCCAAACAGGTACTGAGTAGATCCTACCTATTTACAGAGTCAAGATCCTGGTGCCCCAATTAAAAGAGATCAGGCAGCGTCTCTTCCCTAGCAAACTCTGCCATTGTGAGCTACCCGTGTCACCGGCATGCGGCATCAATGTTTAGTTCCTCTAAGTGAAAGATGCTTCCTGTTGCTTAAAAAAGCTGAACCCTATTCCTTTGGAACATGTTGGAACCCATCAAAGCAAAGGTAGTTTAACAAAGGTTAGATAAGTGTGTGCCTCCGCCTCGCACCAGCTCCAGTCACCCTGACACAAACAGACAGCCTCCTCACAGGCCTGCAAACAGAGCTTTTCTCCCTTGGCTCATTAAGTGTCCTCCTTGCCTGTCTAAATAGTGCTGGTCCATTAAGGCTCAGATCAAATTTCATGTCCTTCAAGAAACCTGCCTTGGCCATTCAAACCTTCATTCATCTCCCCCTTCACTGAAGTTTCTTGAGCAAGTATTGATTGTACCACAGTTGCAGTATTTAATTGTGTCCAGTTTTGTATTCCTTAATGGGTTTTTTTGTTTGATTCGTTTTTGTTTGTTTGTTTGTTTTTTAATACTAGTGCATTTTCCAACAAGAATTTGAAGATCTCACTACCAAAGGGTTTCTCAAATTAGGGATTAGGTTCCAGGTTTTTTTATGATCCTGTTATGAGATATTCTTCTTCAAAAGCCCTATTGTTTCCTGATTTTTGCCAGAGCAGTGGCCCCTAAAATGCTATAAATCAGGATAAATGCCTCAGAAGCTGATGCTCCCTGACAGCCCATCAGCTTCCTGACGGTCCCACCATCTCACTGTGACACAGCCACCCACTGCTTATCCTGCTCTGGACTCACCCCACTTGCATTTCTGACTTCAACGCCTCTCCTTCCCCCACTAGCCTGGGCATCGCCTATTTTCATGAGAGGTAAGTGCCTCTGCTTCAGACCCAGCTCTCCTCATTTGCGGCTAAGCTTCAGCTTCTCCAGGTTTGATGTGTCCCTAGCAGACACTCTTGGAGGTGCCAGCTTTTGGCTGCTGTTTTTTTAACATCCCTAATTGATAACCTTGGTTCACCTGGCCTCTATGGGCCATTCAGCAGCTCTCTGCTGTCCCCTCCTGGCAATTTGTGGCATTGTGTCAGATCTTTCAAGGAACTCAGCCGGTTGCTTTAACCCTTTAAATTCTAGTAAAATCCTGCATGACAAATGATCACTTAACATCTATCACATGAGAGACTTTTGTAAGTTTAACTACTGTTTCTTTAGCACTTAATTTCCTATCTCACATTCAGCCACTCACAATTAGCTCTAAGCCTTTATTAGATACTACTAGATCTAAAAGTCTCACTTAAAAAGCTAGTCATCTGTATCAGACTTTTTTCATATATATATGGAAATGAAAAATTTACCATACATGGGGCACTAAAATTTTAGGCAAGTCATTATACTTCTTTTTCTGATTTCCTCATCCATACAAATAACAGATAGTATATAATGGTAATTCTGAAAGATTCATTTCTGTAAGAATTGCCTGGTAAGTTTGTTAAATATTAAAATTTCTGGATCTCACCCTTAGAGACTTTTCCAAGTGGGGTCTAAAAATCTATATTTTTAACCAGCACCATGCAATTCTAATGCAAATGGTCCATGAGAAACACTAGCCTACTAGCAATCTTTTATTTCTATTTATTCTGTTTCTTGATTCAGCCAAGACCACACACTCTAAGGTTTAGAAATAGAGTACCAGCCTAACAAGGACCTCAGGTAAAAACAAACTTCAGTGAATAAGCATCTTTTATAAGCACAGTCATCATGTTTCTCTACTTGGTGTGTGTGATTGCCGTGCCCAAAATGTGCTTCACACCAGCCCCTGATGTAAGAGAGAATGTTGTAACTTAATAACTCTCTTCCATAATTTATAACACTGGACCCTGCAGCACACAGAGATGATATATACCGAGTCAGCAAATATGTTAGCACCCAGGAGACAAATAACTGCTATTTAGAGTGTGCCCTATGGTATCCTTTCGTAGGCCTGAAGACAGAAACTCGGAGAGTTGTTGTTTTTTAACTTATTTGCTTACTTAAATGAAGACTTATAAGACTAACTGGGCTCCCTAATATTGTTAAAGTAAATGCCAAAGAAAAAGATATCTCCGCCAGCTTCCACAGCTGCTGAAAACGTTACTGCATTTGCATTTTCATGTGCACTTGGATCACTGGGGTTCTTGTTAAAATGCAGGTTCTGAGTGGAGCCTAAGATACTGCATTTTTAACCAGTTTCTGGGCGATTCCAATGCCACTAGGCTGTAGACTGTATAGCAAGGCTTGCTTTAGGGTTCTGCTCTGGAGACAGGCTGCCTGCCTTGTGTTAAAAGAGAAAACCACAGACCTAAAATGGCATCTGTCATGTGGGGTGGCCTGTGGGGTCTCTGGTCCCGCTCCCCACATAAGAACACAGGACATGGTGAGGCCAAAGAGGAACACACACAGAGCCATAGATAGGGGAGTCATACCACTATATTCTTGCTGGCGCCTGGGTTGGAGACACAGGAAGCAGAAGCCACACGATCCTCAACCCGCCATCCGCTTCTCTGCCAACCAACCACACTTCAATCCTCTCTTTCTAGCTCAGCCACCATCTTCTTGCTAGCCCCCATTTTCTGCTAGCGTAGTCACAGCAGTTATATTAGTGGCCAATGGCTCACTGCTTACAGCTGACGGCCAACTAGCCACAGCTGATGGCCATTTGATCACAGTCGACGGCCATTTACTACCTGAGCCAGCACCTTTCCACGTGAGGCCGAGAGCCTGGAAACTGCACTCCTGGCTCTGTCCCCACAGCATCACTCATGCTAAAAGCTCATGATAGCAAATCTAGATTCAATACCTGATCTAACTGCAGTTCAACCTCTCCCAAACCCATACTCTTAATCAACCAGGGTGGAATTTTCTGGTCAACACCAACGAGGTGTTCTGTCACATGGGCCCTCTCCATTCCTCCTCTCCCTAAAGAAAAGGTAATCTGAGCGATAAAAATCCTTGCCATTCCCTTCCACCCAAAAGGAGATGTCCTGGTATAAAAACGATTCTTTCTTTTCTTCTGTTAATAGCTCCCTTGCCTCACCCTTTCTGCCTATGAAAACCTTCCATTTTGCACAGCCCCTCACAGGGCCCTTCTACTAGCTAGAGAGGGGGCCACTCCATTCATGAATCACTTAGCCAATTAGAACTTCACGTTTAGTCAGTTCAATTTTGTTTAACACTTGTAATCCTAGCATTCCCACTTACTAAGTACTATGTGATGCTAGGTAAATTGAACTTGAGCCTTAGATTTTTCCATGTGTAAAACAGTACCTCCCTCGAAAGGCTACTGTTGAGTATTAAAGGAAGACTGCCTGTACAACACCTGGCATGTGGAAACCTTCCACTAAATGTTCATTGTTGCTACATGACCACAGAACCTCATGGAGCATGTGTGGCAGATTGTAATGACGGTTTTCAGACATGGTTTCTATCCTTACTGGATTATCTTCTACCCTGCATCTATATTCTTCACTGCCTCTAACCTATCTTTAATTATTGATTCAATATGAGAAGGAGAAGTTGAGGTGATGGAAGAAAGATTTAAAGATACTACGCTGTTGGCTTTGAAGATGGAGGAAGGGACCATGAGCCAAGGAATGCAGCTCTAGAAGCTGGAGAAGACAAGGAGACAGATTCTTCCCTAGAGTCTCCAGAGAGAATGTGGCCCTGCCAACACCTTACCTTCACCCCAGTGAAACTGACTTTGGGCTTCCAGCCACCAGAACTGTGAGAGAATAATACAAATTATGATTTGACTGACTCTACTCTGTATTTTTCCTATTTTATTAGGGCCCCACCAAGATTGTTCCCTTTTTATTCACTCCAATAGAATGCAGATTCCCTAAGGACATGATCCAGTCGAACTGTATCTCTAGCAGCTGGAACTATGACTGGCACATAGTTGTGTAGCCGAGCCCCTTGTAACTTTAATGCCTCTAGTATTTTTGGCAGCTAGAATTAAATAATTTAATTCTTAATTAGGCCTTTCACATTTAACCACTCTTCTTGCTCAACTCCTTTTGTTCTCACAGTATAATTTTTGTGTTGCTGACGTGCTGTTTCTTTGTCAAGCAGGAGGAGATAACTTCAGGGTCTCCAGGGGAATTTGTGAGTTTGTTCTGCAGAAGGAGGGAATGTCCCCAAGGTAGCTGTGACCAGCAGCTGGTGCCCAGGATCCTGATGTGAAAAAGTGTTATCGGTGACTAAAGAAGCACAGACTTCTCTCTCAGTTCCCTGGACTGCTCCTTCCCCTTCCTCTCCTTTAAGACTCCTCTGCTTGGTCCGAAACTTTGGAGATGATCTTTGGACATAAGCCCACCATCTTTCCAGGCTACTGGCTTCCTGAATAAAACAGCTTTTCCTTTTCACTCAACACTTGTCTCTCAAGTTTTGGCTCTCAAGGGGCGCGCAGCCCAACTTGGGCTTTTATCTGTAACAGAAGGTACTCAAAAGATATTTGCTGAATAAATGAACTATAGCATCATTCTCTCTCTTTAGGAGTTGGAGTACAATCTTCTGAGTTCAACATTTATTCTTGTTTACCCAAAGCTCTACACTAGAGATGCAACTGGATTCTGAGAGGTAAAGACAGGCAAAACCACTTCCAATTAGCCGCTAACAAAACAAGAAGGAAAAGTGAGCTCTTGCTCTTCAAAGTAGCAAGTCATCGTTGGAAAAGAAGGAATGAACATTTGTTGATCACAGATGAGGGCACTGAATCTGAGCGATTCAGTAACCTGCCCAAGGTCACAGAATTAGGAACCAAAAAGTATTTACTATACCAATGATTCTCACTCTGTGCTCCCTGGACCGTCTGCAACTCATCCCCTGGGAACTTGTAGAAAGGCAAACTCTCAGACCCCACCCCAGACCCACTGAATCAAACTCTGGGGGTGGGGCTCAGGAACTGTGTTTTCACAAGCCCTCCAGGGGATTCTGTGCACACTAAAGTTTGAGAACCATGGCCCTCTACCAGGCTGCTCTCAGCATCTTCGAACCTACTCCTAGGAATCTTTAAATGGTAGTTCAGACGACCCAACAATTATACTAAAAAGTATAAACTTGCATGATGCATAAAGTTAGGAGTAAAAAGATTAGTATTTCTCATAGGAAGGAAGTTTGAGAGAAAGCCAAATTATGATAACCCTCACCCCCCACCCTCACCCCCCACCCCCTCACTCCCACATCCACTCTTCTTCCCACCCGTCCACTGACCCCTCTCGGCACAATGCCCAACAAATCCCCTGAGGCTTTCTACCAGGGTTAGAAGAAACTCATGAACTATAAGGGATGCTCTGAGGTAGAAAACTAAGGAATATTATCTTGTGAAGGGAGAGGCTGTTATTTTATAATTACTATTTTATATAAAGGGAGACAGAGGTGAAAAGTGGAATCTTAGCAATATTGAACGGGTTTGGCATGCTTAAGGACAGGAAAGGAAACAAAATTAAAAAAGAAACATAGTATCTAAGGATGACATGAAGTTTTTAAAAATACTCCTGGAGAAATAAAGGAGGTGGAAGAGGAGAGATGAAACAAGATTGGCAAAATGTTCATAACGCTTCAGACAGAGTAATGGAAGTTCATTATAATTTTCCCCACTTTTGTGTATATTTGAAAATTTTTCATAATAAAGTTTTAAAAAAGAAAAAAGAAATAGAGTCGTACTTCTGAGACAGAATATGTGAGTACTTCAACTGCTAAAGGTATCTGTTGAAACAAGGAAGAGTCCAGAAGTTTCAGGAACTTACAGTAAAACTTCTCCAAGGTTTTGATCTCAAGATATGAGATGGAGTCAGTCTCACCTGTAGTTTCCAGAATACTAGCAAGATAACCCATCGACTCTAGAAAAGGAAAATCCCCCTATTCTTACATTTAAAGGTTGTCAAGCAATATTTAAGAGAGTCATACTTATACTGAAAAATTATTCATTATGTACTAAAATTCAAATTCAACTGAGTGTCTTGTATTTTCATTTGCTAAATCTAGCAACCCTGCAAATATTCTATTATCTAACCAAAGCTTGACGTAATCATCAGAGGTTGTTCCAAGTATAGTTTCTACCTCAATTCATGTCACCTTCTTCTCTTTTCTACTCATCCTTTCTCTATCTCGCCTTTTCCTTCCCAATACATTTTCATCCCCCTTTTCTTTCCTGGTGTCTGTATTGTATGGTTAATTTTCTTCATAGCAAATCTACTTTACTCATACAAATCAATGGAACATTTTCTCAAAATGATACCAGTTGGTGATAAACTTAGGTTCAAAACAAAGTCATGTTAACATCTCACTGCTGTTGGAGTTTTCTAATTAACTGCATTTTTATCCAGTACCAGAAACCCCAATGTTGAGAAGTTAGGAAGATCAGGGAAGAAAAGTGAGGGAATAGGAAAGAGAGAGCCAGTTTGGCCCTGAATCTTCCCACCTCCCACCACAGAAAGGGATATTTTTAGTCTAGCTGTTTATACCTTTTAAAGTGAATCTAAATAATTGCTTTATTTTTTAAGACAAATTTTATTTTGCAGAAGTTTTGTGTTTTTTTAAGGCAGAAAAATCAAGGCTAAGAGATATTAATTCACGTGCTCTTTTGCTAACATTTTGTAAAATCAAAGAGTTTCACAAATGTTAGTCCTCTAACCTCATAGGTGGTAGGTAGCCTGACTTATTATCATAGATTAATAAAGAGAGAAACAAGTGCAGCATGGTTCAGAGACTAACTGGAATTCTGATGTTAGGGTTCAGTGTGGAAGAAAAGTGGGCTACGGGTATGAAGAGTACCATGTTTCCCCGAAAATAAGACCTAGCCAGACAATCAGCTCTAATGCGTCTTTTGGAGCAAAAATTCATATAAGGCCTGGTCTTATTTTACTATAAGACCGGGTAATATAATATAATATAATATAATATAATATAATACAATACAATATAATATTATAATATAATACTGGGTCTTATATTAATTTTTGCTCCAAAAGACACATTAGAGCTGATTGTCCGGCTAGGTCTTATTTTCGGGAAAACACCGTAGCACCCAGACCTCACTGGACCTCTGAAGTCACTGAGGCAGTGTGGCATCCAACACATCCAATAGGAATCTTTCATTTGCAGGTGACAGAAAACACGACAAACAAGGAATTTTGGGGATATCATGACTGAAAAGTCCAGGAGTTGTCCAGCTTCTGGCCTGACTTGCTCCACTGAAACCATGTCAGAGGGTCTTGGGGTTTTTTTTTCTCTCTATTTCTCAGCTTTAACTTCCTCTGTACTAGCAACTCTATCCTCAGAATAGATTAAACCTTATGGTTTTTAGCTGGCGAAAGAAGTTCCAGCCTTTTTATAATTTCAGGTTCAAGGCCTCCGGCGAGTAAACAAACAACAAAAAAAAGAAGCCCTTTCCCAAAAGAACCAGAAACAGTCCCTTTGAGAAGTATTGGCCATGCTGAGGTTGTGACTCCATTCCTTAACCAGTGCAATTGACTGATTGACTCAGTGCCCTGAACAAAGAATGGGCCATCCCAAAGCATAAGGCCTGAAATAGGATAAACTTCTCAAGTGATTGTTTTCTGCCTTGCGATCAATCCTTTGGATTCTGAGAGGTAACACAGTCAGTTGGCATTTCTTAGACGATTTGAGTTCTGAGCTCTCTCCTGGCTTATCTTCAGGTGAGTCGACCTATCTCCTCTGTATAAGAAGAATGTTCTATGGGCCCCCATCAGAAGAGTCTGTACCTGCAGATATCAGCTCCTGCTCCTCAGGAACAAACTCAGAAGTGAGGCAGCATGAGAATGAGAAATGAAAAGGCCAGTGACATCAAGGAATGACACATGCAAATTGTACCGTGAGTATTCTTCAATCCCAGATTCAATCCCAGATTCAATCCCAGATTGCATTGTACTGCAAGGAGCCCTGATCTAGAACTAGGTGGAGAACCAAATGGAATGAGATAAAATCCAGAGGCTATGTAAGGGATCGCAGTTATATTGATGCTATTGAGAGGTCAAGCTGAGCTATGTGACTTCAATTCTCTGAGAAAAGAACCTGTAAGTAACTTGAGGGTAACCTGTGAATGCCACAGGATTATGGCTAAAACCCACACTTTTTCTTCATCATCTTCTCAGTTTCCTTTCTACAATTTGACTCTATGATGACTAGTCATACCAAAATGTGAATCCAGTGAGTGGATATAGCAGCTGTGTATTGTTTTTAATCCTTCCAAGATCTATTCCATCTTTTTTTCTGGTAAAAGCTTTCTTTCTTTCTCTTTCTTTCTTTCTTTCTTTCTCTCTCTCTCTCTCTCTCTCTCTCTCTCTCTCTCTCTCTCTCTCTCTCTTTCTTTCTTTCTTTCTTTTTTTAAATTTTTTTAGATAACTACCCACTCCTGATCTTAGTGTGGTTTGAATGGAGCAGACCAACTCCTCAGCTTTAGAAATGGTCATATCAGAGAATTCCATGGCCATTCCCACATGACTGGTTCAGGACCAGGCCGATGAGATTTAATCACAGAAACACTAGAAAACTTCTTTTTGTCCTGGAGTGGCTAAGAGGGAAGGAGATAAACTTGGTCAAAGTGCCACCACTTGGAGAGACTTTCCCTGAGATTGATGTTAAAGGAGAAAATCAGATCCAAGAAAAGGAGAGAAAACCATTCTGGGTAATGTGACTTGGGGTCCTGGATCCAGCCATATTTCAGGCTAAATAGGAAACCCAGATTTTTCATTTAAATTGCTGTTTTTCTAAAAGCAGGTTGAGTTGGATTTCTGTTGTGTGCAACAAAAAGACACCCATCCAGGGTCACTGCTAGCCTATACTCACCTCTGTGAGAATTATCCCTGAGGGTTTAATGCTCAGCAAATCAGTGGCATATTTGTGCTTGTTGGGAAAAGGCTTCCTTTCTTTCAGGCACATGCAGTCCTAGCTAGCTTGGCTCATGGAATACAGGCTATATTTCAGCCACTACTTACCCTCTCAGCTGAGCAGATTTGCAGAATGTCTTAACTGCCTATATTTATATGGCAGCTCTGAGCCTGGTTAACATACAAAATGTTTGAACTTATTAACTCAAGTTAATCTCTTATTGACAAAGGCTTTGGTTGCGTTAGGACATGTCAGACTCACCAGGTTAGAAACAGGCAATTAGAGGATGATCATATGCAACAGCTATCAATTCACACAGTAGGTGCTCAATAAATGACTGAATCTTATCATTATAAAAAGATAAGACCAGTTGGTTATGAATACCAAGCTGGACTGAATACTAGAAATAGATTTTTTTTTTTAAAAAAAGGGGGTTGTTCTCCATCTGCTGGGTGGTACACAATACTTGGCAAAAGACAAAGGTCAGCATTTAGAATCTACCAGAATGGACCAGCAGAGCAGAGCATCTTAAAAATTGGGTGACATGTGGCAGGAAGCTTTCCCCAAAGACTGTAGTGGCTTTAAAATATGCCCACAAATTCTTTGACACTCCTTTCTTTAGAAGGTACAGTCTAATTTCCCCTTCCTTTGAGTGGGGACTGTCCTTAGTGACACCTTCTAACAAATAAAATGTGACAAAAATGATGGTTTATGACTTCAAGGAATAGATCTTTAAAAGCATGCTTTACTCTCTCTCTTGGAGCACTCATTGCAGGGGAAGCTAGCTGCCATGTCATGAGGATACTCAAGCAGTCCTATGGAGAAGTCTAGATGGCAAAGAGCTGAGGCCTCTTGCCAACAGCCAGCATTAGTTTGCCAACCATGTGAGTGAGCCACCTTGAAAGCAGGATGGCCACTGGCAGTCAAGCCTTCGTCCATTCCATCCCTTGACTAAAACGTCATGAGAAACTGAGCCGCAACCCCCTACCAAGGCTGTTCCTGAATTCCTGCCCTTCAGAAACTGTATGAGATAACAAATGTTTATTGTTGTTTTACGTCGATAAGTTTTGGGGTGATTTTTAATGCAGCAATAGATAACTAATATGCTGAAAAGAACATGGCCCCACCTACTAAGACTAGTAGTGAGAGGCAGGTAGGATTCCAGACCCAGAAGAAATGGAGCATTGAGCTAGGAACCAAGACAGGAACTCAGATATGGAAATTAGGGTAGTCAAAGCAAGAGGAACCACACTTTTGCCTGAGTCCTAGAGGCAGAACTATGAATTCAGAGGTTCTTATATTTCTCCTGACTTGAAGCCCCATTGCTGCAGCACCTGGGGCAGGACTTAGCATGAAAGTTGGGCTAGTAATTGGCCAGGCCTCCTGCAGGGGCCAACACCTGCTAGAAATGTTGGCTTCCTAGTCTGGCCCCAGGCAGACTGAGGTCCCAGGGGCTCCATTGCACCAAGATGAATTGTCCGGAGCTGCCAGACACAGGACCCAAAGGAAAAATAGAAATCACATCACATGACAGATAAGTATAATGCAACAGATGAGGGGTCAAAATCAGAGCTGGCCAGGAGTATATAATGGACACAGAAAAAATAGCAACATCTCACGATGAATACTGGAATTGAGGGAACCTGAATCAGGCAGGACCCCCAGGGGCTGGGTAGGCCAGGTTAAAGGCTCAAACTAGATCAATGGTTTTCAAATCTTAATGTGCATCAGTAGCTTTCTAAGACACAGAATACTGGGCCCCACCCCCAAGGAATTCTGATTCTAAAGTCAAAGGAGGAACCTGATAGTCTGCATTTCTAACCAGTTCCTAGGGGTTGCTGATGTTCCTGGCACACTTTAAGAAGCACTGAGCTAGATAGAAGGGCTGGAATTACGCAGGGCTTTGGGACCTAGTCCATCCCAGCAGGAAGAATGTGTAGAGGAGATATCTTTGAACAGAGAACGATTCGTGTTCCCTGAATCTAATTTGGTTAGATTTTGTCCCACCCCATGCCTCACTCATAGTTTTTAAGTTCCACCTTCTGCTCTGTGCTACACCTTTCACCATTGAAAATAAAGTAGCTGTGAAAAAATTGCTTTCACTTATTGAGGATACTCAAACAGTCCTATGGAGAAGTCTAGATAGCAAAGAGCAGAGGCCTTTTGCCAACAGCCAGCATTAGTTTGACACTATATGTCACTTACTGACACTATATTATATAATTCTGACATCACACTTAGTAAAGGGATTACTCTTATTATCCCTAATGTACAAATAAAAAGAACACAGAGAGTACAGAGGTTAGTTAACTGGCCTCAAATCATTCAGGAAGCTAGAATAAAATTTTAGACATTATCCTGTTATAATAGAGAGAGAGAGAGAGAGAAATCCTTTGTAAACAGGAAGCCCAATTTGCCCCACAGAAAGATGAAATCCATCAGGTAGCCAAGTACCATATAATGATTTTTAGCTGTCATTTCTTTTCAAAGATGGTAGAAATGGTACTTTGTTTAATAAAATCATAGATGCCATTTATTTCATTTTAAAGTAGAATATAATCAAGATTCCATTGATTTTTCTCTAAAGAACCCCGCTACATGGCAACCTTCAAAAAACACTAAATAGAAGTCAGGGGAATTCTCTATGTTGATTATTTCTTTACCATCATGTGAAAAATGACCTATTTGTGGTTTATTTACTTGCAAGTCTGACCCCAGAGACAAAGCCTGTTTAGGTCTGTTCAGCTCTGAGTTAATTAAAGTTGGATAGGAACTCTGGCAACATGGAAATGTCCACCATATTATTTATATAATCCATATGATAAATGCCACACAGCATTTAAAACTCATATATTTTAGAAAAGTTTCAGAATATTTAACATCATGTACCAAATATATATTAAATGAAAAAAATCGTTTTATAACAATTTTAAAAAATTGTGTCTTAGGCTGTCTTGGTTTGGGTTCCCATGGAAGCAGACTCTGAGTCAATAATTCAAGTTCAAGTAGCTTATTAGGCGACTACAGAACACAGTGGTAGAGCAGAAAGGAAGTGAGACGAAAGTGAAAGCAGCCAATAAAGTTTACGTTGTCATGAAAGTTGCTACTGAGAACAATCCAACTTAATCCTACTGGGAAGTCTGGAGCCAAGGAAAAATGCATCTGGGCTCAGGGTCATCCCACTGAAGGGGTAAGAAGTCTGGGGTATTTAAACTGCAACTTTTGTCAGTTTGAGGGATGCTCCCAGGCGCCATTAATTCTCGGGTACTTCCAGCTTGCTGTGAACAGACGTAGAATAGGCTGTGGCTTGGAAAAGGGGGAGTGGAGGGGAGGAATCTCAGGGAAAGAAATGCAGATGCTGACAGTTAAAATTAGGCCAGGCTGACTATTGTGACAAAGGCTGAAGGGCAAATTGGCAGAGCATCCAGATGGTCTGCTATACTCGAACACTCCAGAAACTAGAGCTCCAGGGAAAAGCTTATGTGCTATTAGTTTTTCAGATAGCACTATCCCAGGGAGCAGGGGGGAGGCGCAAGGGAGGGAGGCAGAGAAAGAAGCTTTAATCAGCGCAAAGGTGCATTTCCCAGCTGGCCATCATTTGGTGACTAGTGCGACTGATTGCTTGATCTCATAAAGCTGTCTCTTGAGACGATGTAGGAACTGCTGCCTCCCCGGACAATCTAAGGAAGGGAGGAGAAGGCATTAGCCCTCAGCTCTGTATCTCGTAGGTGAAAGGTTTTTTGCCTGGTGCATTAGCTCCTCAGCACTTCCAGATTCTGCCTGTGGGAGCACCAACTGGGTCTCACGGCCCCTTGTACCTCAAAAGCTTGTCGGAAGCCAAGAGTAGGAGATGGCATCCAGCATAGGCAGGAGGGAAGGAACTGCAGGGTGATGCCTGGGTGAGGTTGACTGAGTCCATACCTGCTTGGTTACCCCAGGGAGAAAGCTGACCAAGGGCCTCGGAAACAGTCAAGGCCGAGAAGACCTGAGATGTTGCCTAAGATTTGCTTGATACATTTTTGTTTAATAAATATTTACACATAAAACATGTACTCACATGTACAAACATAATCACATATAAAAAGATGACAGTTTAAAAAATGATAGTAGTTAGAGATCGAACCAAATTTTATCCCCTCCTATATTCTTTCATATATGTTTAAAGTTTGATACAATAAAGGTATTTTAATTTTATAATGGGTAAAGGTCATGTGGACAGTTTTAGAAAGAGAAGAAAAGTAGTAAACATTTATTTTTTAAAGTAGTAAAACAAACTGGTAAAAAAATATTAATCTGTGTTTTACTTGATGGGCATAGACAAAGTTGTCTTCTTCAACAAAGAGTTGATTCTTTGAAGAGATTATTTAGAAAAGCAGAAATAAGTTGTTTTTTAAAAAATATGCCTTATAATAAAATTAGTTTCTAAATAATTTTAAAATATATTTTGTTTATATATCTCGCATCACTCATTTATTCATTCACTCAATTAGCCAATAGTTGTTATTCGCCAAATATTTTCTGAGCCCCCACAATGGGCAAGGTACTTGCCAGTCACTGGTGATAACAAGAAGAATCAGAAAGACTTGCCACTATCTAAGGGCCCATATGGAGTGAATAAGATGGATTATGGCAGAGAAAGTTAGTACTCGCTAAGTATCCAAATGCTTTCTTACTTTTCGAGCTTCAACTGCAATGAAGTTGGGGCCTTGTGAGTAGTTCTGTTCGATGAACTGTGAGCAGAAGTGATGCATGTCACTCCTGGGCTAAGGCAGCTGTGAACTAATGTGACTCCTCCAACTGTCTCTACCCCTGGAGCAATGGCCCTAGAGGCCACATTTTGCCAGGGACATAGCTACAATAGGAACAAGGACCACCAGACCTGCAACAGACCTTGCATTAATAAGATTTAAATCTTTATCGTGGTAAGCTCCTGAGATTTCAGGGTTGTTACCCTGTACAGCCAAGATTAGCCTAATATATACACATATATCCCATTGCAATATACCGTGTAATAACATAAACAAGAGGTAAATTCAATGTGCTATGTAAACAAAGAAAAGGTGAATTAACTAAACTGGAGTTGCCATTTACACTTCCAAAACTAAATCATAATACCCACAGAGGGGCAGCTCTCCCCACAGCCTGAACTGAGTGTAAATCTTTTTCTTGCTCTGAGACCCACAAAAAAATAACAATCTTATGGGTTATTGTTATCTAGTAAAGCACACCCAGACACGTTGCCATCAAAATCCAAAGAGACTGATGTGTGGTGTCTCTCACTTTAGAAGGCATATCTTGAGGAGCTTCAGACACTGAACCCTGAAAAATTTTACAATGTCGCAGACTCTTGAAGTGTTGCTGTGTTTTTCTTCCACCCCATAAAATGCAACAGCACGGGCATAGCATCCTTGTGATATTTTCCCCCAAATTCCATAACCTCAGTCTGTCTAATCATGAGAAAACACCAGACATTGGGGTTAGGTGAAAAGGGGAAGGGATTAAGAAATACACATTAGTTGTTATACAGTAGTCATGGGGCTGTAGAGTATAGCATAAGGAATATAGTCAATAATATTATAATAACTATATATGGTGTCAGATGGGTACTAGATCTGTCGGGATGATAAATGGGAAAGGGGTTGGCGGCAGGCTGTAAAAGATTAAGGGAGTGAGAAATACAAATTGTTCTATTTCTTTAAAAAATGCCATTGGGATTTTGATGGGGATTGCATTAAATCTGTATATTGCTTTGGGTAATATGGCATTTTAACTATGTTGATTCCTCCAATCCATGAGCACGGAATGTCTTTCCATTTTTTTGTGTCTTCTTCAATTTCTTTAAAAATGTCATAGTTTTCAGTGTATAGGTCTTTCACACCCTTGGTTAAGTTTATTCCTAGGTTTATGAGGAACACATACAATTCAACAACAACAACAAAAAAAACAATCCAATTAAAAAATGGGCAGAGGACCTGAAGAGACATTTCTCCACAGAGGACATACAAATGGCCAACAGACATATAAAAAAATGCTCAACATCACTAATCATCAGAGAAATGCAAATAAAAACCACAATGAGATTATCACCTCATCCCAGTTAGAATGGCTATCATCAACAAGACAAATAATAACAAGTGTTGGAGAGGCTGTGGAGAAAAAGGAACCCTCATACACTGTTGAGGAATGCAGACTGGTGCAGCCACTATGGAAGGCAGTGTGGAGGTTCCTCTAAAAATTAGGAACAGAATTACCACATGACCCAGCAATCCCTCTCCTTGGTATCTACCCAAAAAATCTGAAAACATTTATCCATGAAGATATATGTGCTCCACTGTTCACTGAAGCTTTATTTAGGTGGCTAAGACATGGAAACAACCAAAATGTCCTTCTATAGATGAATGGATAAAGAAGTTGTGGTATACATACACAATGGAATACTATTAGGCAGTAAGAAAAGATGAAATAGTACCATTTGTGACAACATGGATGCATCTTGAGATTATTACGCTAAGCGAAATAAGTCAGACAGAAAAAGTCGAGAACCATATGATTTCACATATATGTAGTATATAAAACTGAAAACAACAAAAGAACAAAACAGACAAATGAAGAAACAAAAACTCATAGACACAGACAATAGTTTAGTGGTTACCAGAAGGTAAGGGGGGAGGAGGGTGGTAGATGAGGGTGAAGGGGATCCAATATATAGTGATGGAAAGATAACTGACTCTGGGTAGTGAACACACAATGTGATATATATACATGATGTATTACAGAATTATACACCTGAAACCTATATAACTTTATTAACAATTGTCACCCCAATAAACTTTAATTTAAAAAAAGAAATACAAATTGGTAGTTACAAAATAGTCATAGGGATGCAAAGTATAGGTAATATAATCAATAATATGGTAATAAATATATATAATGCCAGGTGGATACTGGTCAGGGAATCACTTCCTAAATTATACAAATGTCTAATCACTATGCTGTACACCTGAAACTAACATAATATTGAATGTAAACTCTAATTGAAAAATTAAAAAGGGAGGAGAAGATAAAGAAGAATAAGATGTTCAAAGTTCCAACTATCAAACAAATAAGTCTTGGGGATGTAATATACTGCATAGAAATACAGTCAATAATATTGTGATAGCGTGGTACAGTGTTAGATGGTTGCTGGACTTATCATAGTGATCACTTCTTTAGCATAGAGAATGTAAGCAATAATGTGGTAATAACTCTATATAGTGCCAGGTGGGTACTGTTGAATAACTGATGTATACCTGAAACTAATATAATACTGTATGTTAGTTATATTTTAATAAAAATCTTAAAGATGAAAGAAAACAACAAACCCCAAGTGAGGAGCATTCTACAAAATATCTTACCAGGACTTTCAAAAAGTGTTAAGATTACAACACACACACACACACACACACACAGAGAGAGAAAAGACTGAGAAACTCTCAGAGATTGAAGGAGACCAAGGAGACATTATGACTCAATACAACATGGTATCCTGGATTGAATCTTGGAACAGAAAAAAAGACATCAGTGGAAAATTGTGAAATCTGAATGAAGTCTATTGTTTGGTTAGTAGTGTTGCACCAAGGTTTGTTTCATAGTTATCAAAATATGCCATCGTTATGCAAGATATTAACATTAGGAGAAGCCAAGTGAAGGGTATATCTTTACAACTTCCTCTGAAAATTTTAAATTATTAAAAGATAAAACGTTTGAAGAAAGAAAAATAGAAAAGGTCTGGCTAATAAGATTGAATATACAGGAAAGGAGAAATAAAGGTACATATGAGAAAGTATGTGGGTGTGCATGGGTGAATTTTTGTCTGTTGGTGTATGGGTCTGTGTGTGTATGTGTTTGAGGGACATCTGGTGTGTGGAGTGTGGGTGTGTGTATATATGTCTCTGGGTGTGTGGCTGTCTCTGTGTGTGTATAGGAGGAAGGGTGAGTTTATGTGAACACATAGTTCTACTGTGGGGGAATTAATGAGCCAAGGTGCTTGCATAAACCTGGGAGTGACGTCTCCTTAAATTTTGAGCCGTAGGCACCTTGCTGGGGCCTCACCCTAGATCCACATTTTTATGAAGCTGCCAAGAGGAGCAAAGTAACACAGAGGGCACCTGGACTTGAACTGAGGACCTCTTGATTTGCAGTCAAACGCTCTACCATTGAGCTATACTCCTTGTAAAGGTAAAAGCCCTATAAACACTTATTCCACTTTTATGAGTTACATTATACTTTATAAATATTTTTGCTGCTGAGAGTCCTTCTGGATTTAAATTCATCCCAATTCCCTTCTAGCCACACCACCTACTGCTTTTCCCAGAACCTATATGCTCTTTCTCTTCCCAGCACCTAAAACTCGGGGCTGTAATCTAAGTTTAATTCTCCAGCTTTAAAAATACACAAGTGCCCATAAATCTCTGGGTGCAATGATGAATGTTTTAAGCATTATGGAACACCAACAAGTATTGGGCATGGAGGGAATCTTAACTGGGTATCCACAAATGGACTTCAGAGATTCACGTACAAC
Organism: Rhinolophus ferrumequinum; assembly: GCF_004115265.2. NCBI lineage: Eukaryota > Metazoa > Chordata > Mammalia > Chiroptera > Rhinolophidae > Rhinolophus > Rhinolophus ferrumequinum. The sequence goes on from NC_046300.1 coordinate 32,913,909, forward strand.
TCTGAAATTATAGGCAAATGTGTGTGTGTATTGTATATTGTACACATTTTCATCAGATTTTCCAAGGGGACTATGTCCATGATGAACTGTCTCATTTTATAGTTTTTTTTAAAAAATGAGTGTTCCAAAGTTCACCTTGGAACACCTCTAATACCTATTCTCTTGAGTTCCAATCTGAGGACTTGTGTGTATATCCACGATTGAGAAGACAGGTCAAGGAAATCTTCGTCATTGCAGCCAATTCTCTCTGACAAGGCCGTGAAGCCGAGGAGTGAACAGCAGTCAGCGCTCCAGCTCACAAGCTCTCTGAGGCCCCCAGACATTAATTCCCAGACTCTCCACTCAGAGACCTTACAGAAACCTCCTATTTCAAACCTAATATACCCAGAAATAAACTTGTCATCTTCCTGCCCAAACCTGCATCTTCTCCTATGTTGCTTCCTTGTAATAATAACAGCTCCTATTTACTGGACACTTGCTATGTGGCAGGCATGGTACTAGAATTTCTACCCATAACTCCCACTGAATCATTACAAAAATCCCATAAAATAGGTATTATTATTATTATTAGCATATTCATTTGCAAGGAAGGAAACTGAGGCACAGAGTGGGCAGACAGCTGGGCGGTGGTGGGGCTAGGATCCCAGTGTAGGCTCAAGGCATAGTGCTGGGCCTAAATAGTTAACCATCTGGACAGCCTCCTCCCCATCTTTGTTGGTGACACCTCTGCGTACTCAATCATTCGGCAAAAACACTTAACACAACTGTGGGCTTCTTCCACCTCCTCTCTCCCAGTGCCGGTTAACCTCTGGGTATTGTTCATTTTTCCTTTGCTGTCACTTAGGTCCACCCTCATTCCTACACAGGCAGGGTCACCACCTCCTAAACAGCCTCTAGGCCTCCACCGCTCACATTCACACCCCCAATGGCTCCCAGAGCAGCCCGTTTTGAAAGGGAGTCTACCTGTCAGTCACCTTTAAATACCTTCAAGAAAAACTCCAAGTATCTTAGCATAACATGCGAAGTTCTTTACATCTGAATTCCTGTTGGCCTCTTGAGCTTCATCTTCTGACAGTCCCCATATCACATTTTGTGATCCAGCTACCTCCAGCTGCATCCATCCGGCTCCAGTCTCTGCTGGTGTCATTTTCTCCGCCTGGAACTCCACCACCACTCCCCACACCCCGAACTCCCCTCCACCCTCCGTCGCATGAGGTATTATTCATCTTTGAAAGCCCGATTTACTATCAGCTCCTCTCAGAAGCCTCCCTAGCCTGCCCTCCTCTAGATAGAAGTAATCGCTGCGTCTTCTGTATTCCTGAGGTGGAAAAATCCTGGTACAGCTCACATCACTCTGATGCCTTATTTTATAGGCCTATTTCCTGGTTGAGAGCACACTGAGGCCAGGGGCTGTCTTATTCACCTCTGGGCTCACATTTTACACAGTTCTGGCACATAGCAGGTGCTCAGCGTTTATGTTGTTCAAGCTGATCTAAAGACATAGCAGTGCTTATACTGTGGGCAGGAGTTAGACCTGGACAAAGGTCTGACCTCTGGCCCTGGCCTGGGTCCTGAATGAAGGCAACCCAGCTAGTAGGTTTCCTGCAAGAAAAACCCAGGGCTGCAGTAAATGGATGGGGGGCAATATAGAAATCCCTCCAACTTTAGAGCAGGAAAAGAATGCTGTTCCCTAAACTTCAGGCCAATTCATATTTACTTCTAGCAGTGTTTTGTGAATAAAGACTCTATCCCCTGACTTTCCCCAGGGCACTGCAAAGTGTGGGCATAGTCACTAAGTTGCTGGTTGGCCTTTTAGCCAAAAGGTTCTAAACTCAATATAACAGTCCTAGCACCTTGGGAGCATTGCTAAGTGGAATTTTGTCACAAAGCTTTCATCATTAGGAGAAAAGTATGAATAGCATACTGAAGTCAGTGAGAGTGTGTGCCCTGAGTTCGAATCCTGATCCTGTTCTTTGTAGCTTTTTGATGTTGAGTCAATTACTGAACATCTCCAAGTCTCAGTCTGCTCATACAAAATGGACATACTGAGACTATCTTGTAAAATTTTGACAATAAACGGAAGAGATAATTAATATAAAGAACATAGATTTGTGCCTGGCATACGAGGTCAGACAAGTAAGTTCACGAACTCATCCTAGAAAAAGTGCTACATACCTCATGGCTGAATATCACTATGGTCACCTTCGAAGTACTCCCCTTGGGAAGCTATGAACCCATGCCAGTGCCTAGTACAACCTTCAAAGCAATTTTGGAACTCTTTTTCTGGAATGGCCATCAGAGCTGTTGTATTACCCTTGATGTCCTAAATATCATCAAAATATCTTCCTTTCAATATTTCCTTTATCTTCGGGTAAAGAAAGAAGTCATATGGGGCCAGATCAGATGAGTAGGGAGGGTGTTCCAATACAGTTTTACTGGCTAAAAACTCCCTCAAGACAGTGCCATGTGAGCTGGTGCATTGTCGTGATGCAAGAGCCACGAATTGTTGGTGAAAAGTTCAGGTCTACTTTTTCATGCAGCTTTTTCAGCACTTCCAAATAGTAAACTTGGTTAACTATTTGTCCAGTTGGTACAAATTCATAATGAATAATCCCTCTGATATCAAAAAAGTTTAGCAACATCATTGCAACGAGTTCACGAACTTAATTGTCAGACCTCATATACACAAGGGACATTATTATTCAACCAGCAATGAGCTACAGAAGATAATGAAGTCAAAGTCAATCCCTTTTCTTTGGAAGCAAAAACAGGAACACACAAGGGGCACCTAGATTTGAATCAGGGACCTCTTGCTCTGCGGTCAAATGCTCTACCCCTGAGCTATAGCCCCAATGAAGCAAACTTGTTTTTATAGTCTATCTCTCTCTAAACATTCTGGTTCTAAGAACCTCCAATGACTCAGGGAGTTATAATTATAGAGAATGCTGCCTGGGAGGAGTCTGAACACTATAAGTCTTAGAAGTTATTATGAAAAAAGACAGGACTCCCGAGAATTAAGTTCTCTAAGCCAAGAAACTCTTCTTAAACTTTCCAATACCCAAAGTCTCTCCTGTCCACCATATCTCACATAAAATGAATCTCAGTTCCAGGTAAAAATCATTAGGTTTTCTGCAAATGGCAAGATTAATATAATGTGGATGATTGGATTCCTGTCATGCTGCCTTTAGCCAAGGCTTCGAGCAACTGAGATTTTCATTCTTCTTCATGACTTCAAAGAACTGACACTCAATAGATATCTGTTGCATTAAATTGATCAAGATGGCTACTAAACGATAATAGGCCGGGAGTGGGCAGGGAGCATATGGACCAAGGGACGATTCATGTCCTACGATCTTGGGCAGGACGAGGCAGGACTGAGATTTCATCACACTAGTCAGAAGAGTGCACAATGTAAACCTCATGAATTGCTTATTTCTGGAATTTTCCATGGAATAGTTTTGGCCCACATTTGACTGTAGGTAACTGAAATCACGGGAAGCAAAATTATGGATAAGGGAACTGTATAAATAGTGACTTGTATGAGATAGCTTTTCCAAGCCATAACTGTAAGATGATTTTAGTCACACAAAAACAGATGGTCAGTGAGTTGCACTCTTATGTAACATAACTTGTCTGAAAGTTGGAATATTGTCAACTCCAAAAGGTCATTTGATAAAAAGTCTCCAAACGAGAGCCTCTTAATCAATTAATTATTTATCCTGATACTACCACCAAAGATTCCTTTTTAACTTCCAATACAACCACAGTTGGATCCACCTATATTTCTTGACTTTATCATAGACATCTCTCACCCTAATAAATTGTTCAGGTGCTTCTTATGGAAATTTACATGTTTAAAAGATGCAGGAAGTCTGTTAAGAAGTCTCTCTTCTGCCGGTTTCCCAGGCCACATACATTTTTCATGTCTTTTCAAAGGATCCTAAGTTTGGGGTGGCCATTTTGTGTCTGGTTATGGTTGTTTGGGAGCCCGGGAGAGGGGAGAGACTACATACCATTCTTTTTCTCCCCTGCCTCAGGCTGGAATTGAGAGCCAAGAAGAGAATCACAGTGTGCTTTGCTCATTGTTCTTTTCTTACCCTGGACACCAGTGGAGTTGAGATTTTAGCAGTAACAGATGTACTATGCGCTTCACATCAAAGAACCGCAGCGTTGGAAGGTATTAGAGATCATTTATTCCAACCGCTTATTTTGCAAACTAAGAGACACACAGATGGAGGAAAGCTGAAGAGCCTTGCTTAAAAGTCATAGACATATCAGTAGTAGGATCAGAACCAAGGTTCCAAACTACTACCAGCTCCTTAGGGGCAAGGATCCTTTGGAAGCTCCCAGTACCCAGATAATGAAGGTGCTTGATAAATGTTTATGGGGTAAATATCAAACTGTAGTTATATATAAGTAGACTAAGCATCCTAATTTTCAGGGGATTCTCCTGGTTTTAGCACTAAATATCCTATGTCCCAGAAAATCCCTCAGAAAACCATGTTGGGGTTGGTTGGTCACCCTAGATATTACCTATTTTTTCTCATCCATCATATTTCCCAAACCTAATCCTTCACTTTTCCCTGTCATAATTTTTACTATTTCCATATAGCTCCTATATTAGTATACTTAATATTTGTCTTGAAATCAGCCTACTACTTTTTATTTAGCCTCATGCTGAGCAAAAATATCATTGAAATTATGCCAATTGTATTTCTTTCTACTGCACATCAAAGTAAATATATAACTATTAAAATATGTTAAAATCATATTTAACACATGTTGTGCTTACGGCTTGCCATGCATGGTTCTAAGCACTTTACAAATATTAATTCATTTAATCCTTAAAATAACCCAATGAGAGACAAACTGTTATCATATTTGGTTTGCAATGAGGAAACGGAGAAACAGTGAAGTTAAATAATTTACTCAAGGTCACACAGCTGGTAAATTTGTCCATGTGTCCCCAAAGTTGTCTTGAAAATACTTAGCAGTAACCACAGTATGATGGTTAATTTTATGTCAAGTTGAATGGGCCACAGAATGCCTGGACATTTGCCCAATTATCCTAAGCGTGTCTCTGAGAGTGTTTCTGGATTAGTTTAACACTTGAATCAGTAGACTGAGTAAAGCAGATGGGTCCTCCCTTTTTGTGTAGGTCTCATCCAATCTACTGAAGGCTGGAATAGAACAAAATCGCTGTGACACAGACCTCTCTTCTTGCCTGATGGCTGTGAACTGGGACATCATCTTGTCCTGCCTTCAGAATCGAATTGAAATATTAGCTCTTCCTGGGTCTCGTGTTTGCCATCTTTCAGATTGGTACTCATACCATTGGTTCTTTTGGTTCTAAGGTCTTTGGACTGAGACTGTAACTACAGATCTGCTCTTCTGGGTCTCCAGCGTGCTGACTGCAGAGCTTAGGACTTTCAGCCTCTATAATAATAAAGCTACATTTGACACTTGAACAACATGGGCTTGAACTGCGTGAGTCCACTTGTACACAAATTTTTTTACAATAAATATATAGTCGGCTCTCTGTGTCCTTGGGTTTCACATCTGTGGATTCAACCAACTGCAGATGGAAAACAGTCTTCTCAATCTGCAATTGGGAATCTGCATATGTGGAGAGCCAACTAAAGTTATATGTGGATTTTTGATTGCACGGGGTCAGTTCCATTAATCCCCATGTTGTTGAAGGGTCAACTGACATATATATACACACACATCCTATTGGTTCTGTTTCTCAGGAGAACTCTAATACACACTGCAAACTCTGGAAAGAATAGTTGGGCCTACACTGGTCTTGAAGATACTGTCCATATTTGTTAAGATTTCATATATGTCATGAGGCCCAGAATATCACCTGCCACAAAGTAGGAGTTCAGTAATGATGCTTGCACTGCTGTCATATTCCTAACTTCTGTTCCCTTCACCATTATGATGTCACACATGTGAATTTGCTCTCATTGTCAAAATATAAGCAAAAGTTAATATGTGTTTCAATTATAAGATGTGTGAGCCAAATAATCTAGCCTGAGTTGCAAAGCCTATCACTTAAAGATTTACACACGAACTATAAAAGAGAGGGGATTACAGTACAAGACATGTTGCAGAGACCTTGGAAAAATTGTAGCAATTATTCAAAATATGCTCAGCCATAGGGTTTTGGAAAGTGACTCTTCCTAATATTTTCAGATTCTATAAGACTATTTCACAATGGGAATGAATTAGAATTTAAGTTTCAGTAATTAGAAGGATTTTCTGCTTTATACTAAAATATTCTTTCTCAGTTGAATTCTTTTTCACTTTGTAACCCTCAGTCTCCTGAACTGTAAAATGGGGGATGTTGTAATTAGACAATTTAAATTCTTTCCAATCCCAACAATCTATGATTCACAAATTCAAAATTCAACTTTTAGTATGGGACTAGGTCAGAAAGTATAAGTATGACCAAAAAATGGCAGAAAAAAAGTGATTGAACTGAATGGGAGATTTCAAATAAGAGTACAACACACACACACAAAAAGGGAATATGTTATGATGGTCACAAGATTTAACATCAACCTTACTACCCTAATTTTTCCTAATTTTATTCTACACAGGACATTTTTTTCTTATAAATATCTATCCTCTATGAAAAGATGCTTAACATCACTAATCACAAGAGAACTGAAAATCAAAACCACAATAAAATATTACCTCACACCCATTAGATTAGCCACTATCAAAAGAACAAGAAATAGTGTTGGAGAGGATGCAGAGAAATGGGTCTCTGTGTACTGTTGGTAGGAATGTAAAATGGTGCAGCCATTATGGAAAACAGTATAGAGAGCTCTCAAAAAATTAAAAATTAAATTACCATGTGATTCAGCAATACCACTTCTGGTATATATTCCAAAAGAATTCATAGCAGGATCTCAAAGAGATATTTGCACACCCATGCTCACTGCAATATCATTCACCATAGCTAAGAGGTAGAAGGAAACAAACGTCCATTAACAAATGAATGAATAAAGAAAATGTGGTATCTATATAAAATGGAATGCTGTTTGCTGTTCAGCCTTTAAAAAGAAGGAAATCCTGCCATTAGCGACAAGGTAGGTGGCCTGGAGGATATTAGGCTATGTGAAACAAGCTAGACACGGTGCATAATCCCTAGAGTTCTATTTTATGAGGACTCTAAAATAGTCAAACCCATGGAACTAGAGAGTAGATGGAATAGTGGTTACCAGGGGCTGGGGGGAGGTGTCAGTCAGAAGGTACAAAATTTCAGTTACGGCAGATGAATAAACTCTGGAGCTCTACTGTCTAACAGAGGGCCCATAGTTGACAATATCGTATTGTACACTTAAAAATTTGCTAAGAGGATAGACCTTATGTTAACTGATCTTACCACAAAAGAAAGAATATGTTACTAATTAATTAACTAATTAATTAAAAATAAAGGGGGTGGGAGGATACTTTTGGAGGTGAGGTGGTAAGTTTATGGGCTTGAATGTGGTGATGGTTTCATGAGTATATACTTACTTCCAAACTCATCCAGTTGTTGTTTACATTACATATGTACACCTTTTTTTATGTCAATCATATCTCAGTAAAATGGTTTTACAAAAAAGAAAGAGAAAAGGGTAATTGTTAAGGGCTGGGGAGAGGAAGGACTTCGTGTTTCATGGATATAGAGTTTCAGTTTTGCAAGATCACGAAAGTTCTAGAGATCTGTTGCACAACAGTGTGAATATGCTTGACACTAATGAACTGTGCACTTGAAAATGATTAGGATGGTAAATTGAACGTTATGTGTTTTTTAAGCAAAATTTTAAAAAAATCTACGCTCTAATATTAGAAAGAACTTGAGTAATGAAGCAAAAACTCAAACATGTGCCTATTGTAGAATGGCAGGCATATGTTAGCGTTTATCTCACTTGATAAGCTACTCTGCAACCTCCAACAGATTTTGCCTGATTCACAGACCAAGACATTTCTTCCTCTAACTCAATAGCAAAGCCAGTGCTCCCAACAGGGCATATCACCACCTGGCATTCATTCCTCAGATGGTCACCCTGTTATTTATTTTAGGCCTTTTCACTACATTTAACAACAAAGCAAAATGAAGCTAATATCACCATCTACTTTTCTGTTCTTGGAGAAGCAGCCTCTAAATTTAGCCCTTAAGTGCTGTATTTTACTCTCAAACTCACTCTCAAACTCTCTTTCTCCCTTTCTCTCTTCCCTGTTTTCTTTTTTTTTCTCTCAAATCAGTCTAGGTTCTCCTAGGGTTCAATTTATTCTCTAAATGAAACAAAAGCCGTTTTACAAGGTACATTCAATCTACCCAGATTACAGAGTTCTAGTTTTCAGAAGTTACAGTTTCAGGTAGACAAACTTTTTTTTATGGGAAATTTTGTGCCTTAAAAATGACTGTATTACAACCATATCAGTGTGTCCCTCCAGGAATGTCTCCCTTAATTTGTTTCATGAAATAGTGTCTTTGCTGGCATACACAGCTCCTCTCTAAACTTTCCTAAAAATCAAAAAATAGCCTACCTGCCAACCCTTTGGCTAGCACGCTGAATGTGAGGTTCTAAGGAGGATAGGAGAATAATTTAATTCATAGATGTGGTGGCTTATATAAAATCCACTTAGCTGAGCTGGACCTGTATCTTTCAGAATTCCCTCCCCCGCACGGTTCGGGGTTAGGGCAGCACCCACAAGAAAGTGTGCAGGTGGAAGGGTGGAAGGGAAGTGTTCACACTAAGATGGAGGACGTTAGGGGCAGGTGCCATTGCAGTCCACTCACATCACTGATCGTGTGGACCACTTGTTGGCTTTAGACAGGCCAGGCCAACAGTTCACTTCACTTCCGGCTGGATCTTCTTCCTAGTGGCTCTGAATCCTGGGCCAGATTCAGGAGCAGCTCTGGGGTGAAATGTGCCGGCAGGTCACCCCCATCATTGAAGCAGAGGTTTGGAGGCACTGGGAGACTGATGTGGGTTCCAGATTGTCTTTACGGGTTCCAGTTTGTTCTTTCTCTCCCACACTTCACGTCCATCTTCCCTTTTGGAATGCAGGCCTCACTGACTTCAGGCCCAGCACCACACACAGTGCATATACTGCTCAACTAGCTTCCATTATTGCAGAAGGTCTCATTCCTGTAACAAATCCTTTATATCACTTATACAGTTCTGCTTCTCTGATGGAATCCTAACTAATCACTGGAGGAAATAAAACAGCAAATGACATGTAGATGCTGAAATTCTTTAATCTGACCAAATTCTACTTGGTCATGGCATTTACCTCATTGGATGACTGAAGAGGAGGGTAGTGGCACCCAGACTTAACCTCTCATTATCTCTGGAGCCTCCCTATGAGGAGAAACCAAGAAAATGGCTTCTGGCCTCCCTTGGGGGTCTCTCTTCATGATTTCACCCTTAACCTTGTCTATTCTGCTTCCTCTGTCGCCGGTACTCACCACAGTCCACCTGCTGGTTCCTGTCTATCTAGAATCACTTTGTATATGGAAGCAGACCTGTGTGTATCAGATCATAATTTCTTACTGAAAATATATAGGATTTTTTTTTTCATTTCTCATTAAGCTTTACTTAGCGGTGACGGAAAACTTCAGACCTCAGAATCTCTTTTTTATGGTATAGGTAGTAGAACACTGGACTAGCAGTCAACCCCAGCTCTGCTCAATCAGTCTGACCTTTGGGCAAGATCCTGAATCGCTTTGGATCCTCCAACCTTCACCTGCAGCAGGAAAAAACTGGAACTAATCTCTCAAGACCTCTGTCACTTCAAACATTTCATTCGAAATAGATCTTCTAAATAACACTCCAAATACCATAAGAGATGCTTCATCTTTACAGGAGCTGGAAATAAATATTTCCAGAAGCAAATATTCAGATTTTCGTACATTTTCAAAGATATGTCAAACCATAGATATAGCTGTATAAAAGTATATTCTGGAATGAAACTCAGGGTAGATTTAATGCTCAATCACTGTTATCAAATTATCTCTAATTTTTAGCGTACTTATTTATAGTTTTTGATCCTTTATTTTGATAATCTTGTTTTTAATGTATACTGCCTCAATCCTATTTGGAAGTACATGAAATATAAACTGTAAAGAAACAGTTACAATATTCTAGTAGCTCTGATGGAAAACTACTCTGGGTTAAGATTCATTTGTTATGTCACCCAGAAACAGGAAGTTAATGAATTATATTAATGTTTCTGGGAAGAATACAGCTCTCAAAGGGCTCTAATTGACTTCTAGGAGGTGGATTCAGCTTGGGGAAAAATCAACATACAGTTTTTGCTGACTTAACCAAGTTCACATGGAATGAAATAGTTTCAGTATTTGCCTTATAGGAAAATACCCTCATCTATGTGGGTCCCACACGCTACCTTAGTTAATGAATACCTAGGCCCAGGCCCCACCTTTGTGTAAGGGATCTCAGACACTAACTTTATCTAGTATCCCCAGAGCTATATGTCTCACTTTATCACTAGTTTCTATGCCCAGGGACGACAAGATCCCTGCTGCAAAACCAAACCCAGAAGCCAGAGCTCTACTCCCTATGGATAGGTGGGCCAGGACTGGCTGCCTCCCTTCCCAGCCCTCCTGGAATTACCTATGAGTTCATTTCTTGTGGATAAGGAAGGGTAATTCAGAAGGCAAAACTAAGAGCCCAAAGGCAGAGTCAAGAGACATGGAGAAGCATGATAGTAGCACTGAGCCCTAACAGGATATTGGTCACATGTGCCTTGTTGGATTTCAGAGTTGTTATGGACCAGTGGCTGCTGTGTGCTGCCTGCTTTCCCTCCTTTTGAATTAATGTGTCCATTGCAGTTATCTTATACCTGTCCCACCACAGGGGTCAGATAATCAGTATCTTCAGTTCACAAATCTTCAGATTGAGGAGGATGGTACACAAGGCGATGGATTTGAGGAACCACAATCAAGCATCCTCATTTGCACCCGGACCTCAAGATTGAGCCTGATTTCATAATGAGATGAAACTTTTGTAAGGACTTAGGAGGAATGTATTTTGCATTTGGGAGGAATGTAAGCAATGGTGGTCAGAGGACAGAATGTGCTTTAACACATGACCCCAAATGTCTTGATCACTTCTCCCATTTAAAAGTGGTCTCCTTCACTTGATCCTGACCAGGCACTCGTGACTTCTACAACCATTACGGTATTGCAGAAGTAATGCTATGACTTTTGAGGCTAGGTCAGAAAGGGACATGCAGCTCCCACCTGCTTCTCTTGGGATTCTTGCTCTTATATTCCAGCCACTAGGCTGTGAGGAAGCCCAAGCTGTCACATGGAAAGTTAATGGGTAGGTATTCAGGCCAACAGCCCCAGCTAAAGTCCAACAACAAGACGTATGACTGAACAAGTCTTTAGATTATTCCAGCCCTAGCTGTGAAGTCATCCCCAGCATTCAAATCTTCCTACCTGAGGTGCCAGACAATGCAAAACAAAGACAAACCATCTCCACTGTGTCCTTTCCAAATTACATTTCATAAGTGTAATAAATGGCAGTTGTTTTATACCATTAACTTTGAGATGGTTTATCATGCAGCAATACATAACTGTAACTACCCGTCTGTATTGCCTGTCATTGTTGTAGCTCTTAGGGTATTCTACCTCTTCAGGCTTCAACCAGGCCTGGAGATTGCAATGCCCTTGTGTCCTGTTCCTTTTGTGTCTTGCCAACCCTCCCCACCACCATCACAATGCATGAGACTAAGATCCAGACCCTGTCCCTCCCCTTACTTGCTCTGATTTTCCATGGAGAACTGCACTGCCTTATGGGTGGAACCCAAGATAGTACAAACATGATGGTGAGTAACATGATTATGACTAGGCAATAAATAAGAAAACGGAAATCATAGTCTAATAGTTGACACTTGGCAATATGGTCTGGTGAGCTGAGTCTGAGACTTCTAAAATGTTTGTTTTATTTTCATTTGTCCTGGCACCTTCATCTAGAAAGTTGTGTTACGTCCCCAGTTTCCTGTTGGTCTAACACAAGGACAAGTGACCAGTGGATGATGAGCTTCTGGCAAATATCCAGTTTCACTTGGCGGAACGCTGAGCCAGATACCATTGCTTTAGATCCCTCTCTAGGCAAACCAGGCTTCCCTGTGAGGGAGAGAGTGCAGCCAGCAGCAATACTTTCTCACACATTCAGACTTCCTAGTCATCTGCTATACATTTATTCTCAGTCTCCTTTGGGTATGAGATCTCAAGACTTCAAGAAAGTGAGAGGTTTTCCCTCCCAAAATGGCATCTGGCACACAGCCTGTCTGCCTCTGTTCCCTGCCTCATTCTGCTAGCCAGTGTCATTAGCACTCTTACTGAAAAGCCATATGTTACGTATATCCAAAATAGTTCTCAAAATAATTATACCAATGCCAATAAGAAACCTGGGGGGGAGGGCTGCAGGATTAGATGAAATACTCACTAGACTCACTAGATTGCCAGCTGATAAGGGATGTGGCAGGAACTCCTTTTCATTAGCCTGAGATCTTGAATGTCACATCCTAGAATCAGGTGACAAAGCATCTGTAGAGGGCAATGCGGCCACCCAGGCAGTGGGTAGTGAGATTAGAAAGAAAAAAAATGGAAATGGACAGATGGTGGCTCCTGCAGCCAAGAAATGATTCTTCAGTTTGACAGGGTTGGCATACAAATTTTAAATGAAACTTGGTAAAGATCAGGTTATTTTACCACAGACCAATCCCTTGGTCTCCATAAAGTCTTGAATTTTTATGTGTTTTCCTTTCACTAACATTTCTTTGCTTTCCAGAACTTCAGAAGAAGGTTAGTTAGGTAGTAGGGAGACAGAGGGAGTGGCAGATCAATGAGAATTTAAGTCCTAGATCTAAACTTTGAAATCCTAAAATATTTTCAGTTATAAAAAGATGTCCTACTTTCAGAATCCAGCTCTGCAAATAGTTTTCAGAAGCCATGAGACTCTAGAGCTTTAACTTGGCTGACAAAATTTTCATTAACCTCCTCCATATTTCATAGTGCCATCCTCTATGCTTTTCAGTCTCTAAAATTCTAAATTATTGTGAACATGTGCTTCTAGCAAATATAGTCAGAGGTCTCCTACCACCTCTAGTTTGCAATCATAAAACCAAAGGAAGAAAAATAAATAAAAAAAAGAACTTGCATAGCCTCCGGGAACCAGGACGTTTCCCAACTCTCCCCACCCTCCTTCAATAGCTCCAGCCTGTCTCCTCCCACCATGTCTCAATCTAAGGTCATAGCTCAGCTGCCAAGTGTACACAATAGGAAACATTAGCCCAATTCTATTTGTCCTATAATCATTCAAAAATCTAGTTTTTGTCAGAATAGAAAAATAAGAACAATGAAAATTTTCTGAACGCATACTATGTTCAAGGATTCTGTACAAGCCAATCATTTCAGCCACAACATGCTTATCATGAGGAGACTCTAACTCCTCCTGGCAGACTGGCACCTGGCTTCTGGCCTGATGGTCATTAGGAAGCCCTAACTCGGCTTCAGCTGGAGGCCAGAATTGTAACGTGAACCACAAATGCAAGCTACAGATATAATATTTAATTTTCTAGTAGCTACATTTAAAAAGTGAAAAGAAACATGCAGTTAACTTTCATAATATATTTTTAATCCAATATATGAAAAATACTGGGGGTGCCAAAAGAATGTATACACATTTTCAGAGATGTTATCTTAATATGTGTATACATTTTTTTGGCACCCTTTATATTATTATTTCAATATATAATCAGTATGTAAAGAATTACTGTTTTTATATTCCCTTTTTCATACTAAGCCTTCAAAACTGGGTGTGTATTTACAGAATTCGGACCAGGCCCATTTCATTCCTCAATAGCAACATACGGCTAGTATCTATCTTACTAGACAGTGCGGTGGGGTGTGGATAAGCCGGTCCTTATTTTTATGACTAAGTTATGTTCCTTTCCAAGAGAAAGTGTCTCTTTTGGGTTAGGCAACTGAAATGGGAATCCCCGTTCCCTGAAAGTAAGCTTGCCAGATAAAATATAAGACATTCAAGTGTCAAGCGGGGTCTCTGGTCCCGCCCCCACATTAGAACGCAGGATATGGCAAGGCCATAAAGGAACACCAATGGAGCCTTGGATTGGGGGTTGATACCACTATAGACTCGCTGGCGGCTGGGTTGGAGACACAGGAAGCAGGCTCCACACGATGCACAATCTGCTGTCTGCTTCTCTGCCAACCAACAAACCAACCCGCCAACGCAGCCACAGCAGTTATAGTAGTGGCTAATGGCTAACCAGTTACTGCTGATGACCACCCAGCCACAGCTGAGGGCCATCTAATAACCAAGTCAGCACCTTTCCATGTGAGGCCAAGAGCCTGGAAACTGCTCTCTGGGACTCTGTTCCCACACTCCATCCCCCATGGTCTGGCCTCACAATCTATGCGACTAGCGTCTTCCATGAGGGGCCCTGTGTCAGGAAACCAGCTCACAATAAAAAGTTTCAGTCCAATTCAAGTAATATCCCAGGGGGTGTCCCTCAATGTCCACCTACTTTCTGGGCTCAGCCAGGGTTTCTCAGGGTACCGCCAGTCCCTCCGGGCACAGCCAGACTTTCTGGGCACAGCCAGGGCTCTCAGGGTACCACCAGTCTTTCTCAGGGCAACGCCAGTCTTTCTGGGCACAGCCAGACTTCCTGGGCACAGCCAGGGTTCTCAGAGTACCGTACTGGAAAAATAGTGGCTCACAGCCAAGGTGCTTACATATTCTTGCTGGTGGCCGGGCGAGACACAGGAAGTAAACATCTGCCTACACCCCAACAAGGGGTCTTCCTGCACCACAGTCTCACTGGCAGCTGGGCAGGACACAGGAAGCAAACATCCTTCAGTTCCACTACATGGTGGTATGCTCCCAAAGAAAGAGTCAAGCAGTCCACCAAATCAGGGATGGAAGGTGTCATGCAGGGTCTCAGCCCCCATTCCACGCATAAGAACGCAGGACATGGTGAGGCCAAAGAGGAAAACCAATGGAGCCATGGGTAGGGGGTTCATACTACTATATTCTCACTGGCGGCTGGGTTGGAGACACAGGAAGCAGGAGCCACACGATCCGCAACGTGTTGTGGGCTTCTCTGCCAATCAACCAAGCCCCCAACCCAGCCATGGCAGTTCTATCACTGGCTAATGGCTAACCAGTAACAGCTGATGACCAACTAGTCACAGCTGATGGCCGTCTAATAACCGAGCCAGCACCTTTCCATGTGAGGCCGAGAGCCTGGAAACTGCTTTCTGGGACTCTGTCCCCACATCTAGTTAAATTTGAATTTCAGATAAACAATGAATAATTTTTTTAGTATAAGTACGTCCCAAGTATTGTTCTTGTTTTGTTTGTTTGTTTGTTTTTTGTTATGTTTTTTGTTTGGTTGTTTGTTTTTGATAAATCTGGCAACCCTATGTGAAAGGCATTGGTATAATTGAGTTTTTACCTAAAGGAAAGTATATAGATGGTGAGTGAACAGAGCTTTCTCTTATCAGGGCCACAATTAAGGTAATGGGAAGGAGACATGTCATCAAATCGCCAGTAGGGGTAGGAAGGACCAATGTGTATTACTCTACTTTGTTCTAGCACAGATAGGAATGTACTGGCAATCCCACCAAAAGAAAGAAGCAGGAAGTGAAGGTGGAAGGAGAAACCATGGCAGGTGAGTGAGGCAGCAGAAGATTTTGGTGCACCAGAAGTCAGAGGTAGGCCTGCTGGGAGAGCCACTGTGTCCAGGGCAAGAACCACCATTATTAAGGGTGAGATATGAAGGCACCTGCCAGAAATGTGCACAGCTGAGCAGCAGGTGGTGCTGACTCTCTGAAGCCTACACCTCTCCACCCTGTTTTCGTCTAAGCTTTGCATGAATTTTATAAAGATATCTGTATATCCTGCAAGAATATACATTTTGCAAGAGTTTGATCTTAATGTAGCATCTGCAGCTTTTCAATTTGCTATGTATCTTTTTTTGCTAATAAAATTGTCTTTCATTTTTATTTTATGTACCAAGAGCTCTGGCAATGGGTGAGGAGAGAGAAACACTAAGTTTGTTCAATTTATTAGATATTTCTTTGTGTGCTCCAAGTGAGAGGGAAGAAACATGCCCTCCCCCCAAATTCATCAAATTCCTAAAGATTCCAAAACAATAACCTGCTTAAGGCTAAGGAGCACACGGACTACTGGACTCTGGGGAAGCTGTGTGTTTCCGATTGGCTAGGTGCGTAGTACTTGTAAGGCTCAGAGTAAAGATCCAGAGTGTCTGACTCAGTAGCTCAAGGGTGGGGCTCGAGAATTTGCATTTCTAACCATTTCCCAGATGCTGCTAATACTGCTGGTCCAGGGACCACACTTTGAGAACCACTGCCTTAGATAATGAGAGAGTTTCCACGGGGATACAAATAGTACCTGTTGAGGCTTTTTGTTCTATCATTAGAGTTTCCTCAAATTGAAAACCCACAAAACATAAACTGCATGAGCAGTGGGCCAGTGGCCTCAGTTGTTGCTGCTGATCATTCAGTTGTGTGATGTGGGTTTTCACATCATGTGTCAGATGGTTTATTTGAAGCTCTGGGGGTTGGAGAAGGAAGTGTCTCAAAGGTGATCCTTTGAGAACAGGTTTCCCCAGCCACTCCCTGGTCATTTCTGCCATCTCCACCCTCTATCATCCATTGTGCTTCCTTTAATCAATCCTGAATTTCCCTAGTCTATCCCTCTGCCTCAGTCTCCAGGCAACCTAGCCTGGGTTACAGCAGTGTTACCTTCCCTAGTCAATCCTCAAGTCCATTGTCACCCAAAATTTCACTTCCAGAACAGGAAGCCTTTCATGCTCTTTTCCTGAGCATGGTGGTGAAGAGACCGACTTGGTTACCAACACTCAGTTCCCCAAGCTAAGTAGTTACTTCCTGTCCACAAAGAGAGAGCACCACCCATGTCAGTCCCTGCTAAATGAGGAATATGGAACTCTACATAAGGGCAATAACAATGAGGCTCAGTGAGATGTTCAGAACTTACAAAAGCATTTCCATTTTCTAACCTCTCCTGAGGTTATACCTTTATCTTCATGAGCCCATCTACTCTCAGTAGGCTCCTGGGAGGCCAGACTATTCTCCATTTCTCTTCAGGAATTTCGTCCCCTTAGAACTTTCTCCAAGACTTTCTGTCTACACACGTCCCTCTTCCCATACTATCCATTCAATAAAGAACACTATTCATGTAAGGAATTAATAACTAAATTAAATGGAATTATAAGGGATGCCCAAGATCAAACATAAAGAAGCCACAGAGGTTCAAAATACCTCCCCACGTTCTCCTCACCTTTGTCCCTGTTCTGTTCCAAAAAGCCCAGGTACCTTCTCTGCTCTATTATTCCCAACAGAATATTAAACCACACCAGCCATGTCATGCCGTTCTCTTACCCAGAGGAGCCACTCTTCCATGAAGATCTCTTGATGCAGAGCCCTTCATTTTGGCTAGAAAGGAAGTTCAGGGCAAATCAATAACAGTGAACCAGGAAGACAATGAGCTGCCTCCTCATCTCTAGTGGGAAACATGCCCTAGTGTAGCTTAAAAGGGGTCTTTGAGAGGCAGCATACTGACTGCAACAAAGACCCGGATTTCCACTCTGTCTCTGCTCAGCATTTTGCCCAGAGCTTTGGCTAGACAAGCCCTATCCTTGTGCCCAATTATAGAACTAAACAAATTCTTGCCAATAAATGTGTGTGGCAAATTAAATAAACCTTAAAGTGTAAGCAATTATTTCCCTCTTAGCCAGTATTCTTAGTGAGGTCCCACTTCCACATGTAATGACTAATTTCTGGAATACATTTGCTTTAGATGCAAATTTCTCCAGATATTAGAAATTGAAACTAATATTCACTTTGCATATTTGTTATCTTCTTTTGAAAAGGAAGTGACGAGGAACTCTTTCTGTGGCCTGAATTTTTTTCTTCCACATTTCATTGTTCTGATAAACTAGTATTTCTTAAACTGTGGTCAATATAATCACTTGCATCAGCAATATGTGGGATGCTCATTTAAAATGCAAATTCCAGGCCTCATCCCAAACCTACTGGTGTGAGGTGGGGACTTGCCCACGGAATCTTTTTTTTTTTCATTAAAGTTTATTGGGGTGACAATTGTTAGTAGTTACATAGATTTAAAGTGAACAATTCTGTATTACATCATCTATAAATCCCATTGTGTGTTCACCACCCAGAGTGAGTTCTCCTTCCATCACCATATTGAATCTTTATTTCTTACTTGATTCAATCTTATTTCTATTGAATCTTTATTCCTTAGGAGATTCTTATGCTCACTAAAATTTAACATCCAACATAATAAGTACAGTTTATACTTATCATACAAGTGCTATATAGGCAGTTAGGGGGTTGACAAAGCTACACCCCCTCTGGGGCCTCAGTTCCCCTGCTAGTGTAAAAACACCAACTTTATTCTAGATAGGACTCAACATGAGGTCAAAGACAACTCCTTTGTTTTTTCCTAATATGCTTTGTCTTTATCGTTTCTTCCCCACTTCCTACCTTAGCATGCATTCATTCAACACCTCTTTACTCTTTCGTGTCTTGATTCAATATTTATGTTACCATTTTCTTGTTACCATACTTATATCTTCTCTAAGCAATGGCTTCCCAACAAATACACAGATTCTGTGACATTAACTCAGCTGACCCTCCTAATCCCGCCAACCTAACTCATCTTCCAATGTAGCACCAGCAATGCTTAAAGTACTTAGAGACATAGCTCACCATTTTTCCCTAAGACCAGAAACAATTTTGTTTATTCTTTTTACAATGGCTTTGGCTGAATCAGCCTTTGTGAGTAAATCATCCTAGATCTTTATTTCTCCAATTAAATGAACATATTGCCGTTCCCCTCACAGACTTCAAATGCTAATGTCCTCCCACCTTCAAGGTAGAGATAGTTTATTAAACCTTCCTTTGTGCTGACAACATACTTTAATCACACTTCAATTATTACACGTTTCATAATGCAATATAATATGTAGTTATCTGTATATTTTCCATGCTCGATGATGAACTTCTCCTAGGCAGGAATCTGATTAATTAATTTGCTACCTGGCACATAATGGGAACTCAGTAATATTTATGTTGAACTGAACTATTCTCAAATTTTTCTGGGCACGGACATATTTCATTTGATGCTGCCCCATAAATTGTTGATTTGTTATACCACTGTTCATTGCAGGAAAAATTATTATACCTATATAATATTATATATAGTATAATACTATGTATATACTATTTATTATATGTATTATATATTATATATGAGTGCAATTAATATATGTTTTCATATGGTCAGACAGCTAATAGAATCTAGAGTAACACTGTCTAATAGAACTTTCTGTAATGATGAAATATTCTATGTCTATGCTGTCCAATATGGTAGCCACTAATTACGTAGAGTTGATGAACTCTTGAAATGTGGCTAGTGAGGCTGAGGAAGTGAATTTTTAATATTATATGATGTTCATTGATTTAAATGTAAATAGCCACATGACACCAGTGGCTACCTTGTTGGACAGCACAGGCCTAATGTATGCTATTTGAATGTTCTCATTCAGAAGACACTAATGCACCAAACTGTGCTTCCTTCACTCTAGAATAAGCCTGGCAATCTGTGTTTGCTGGACAGTGGTGTTTCAAGTGGAGAGTGGGTGAAAGTGGTCAGCTGAGGCAAGATGTATTTCATCACTGACATTCTTTAGAATTGTTGGTGCACGGTGATAATAAAAAGCAGACCAGCCTTTAGTTTTATTATTATTTTTAAACACTTTACAGGAAATGCACCCACTTATTGCCAGTATCCAGAGGAGACTGCTCCATGACTATGCGTGTTAGAGCACTATCTTCAGTCATTGTATTTCTTCTTGCTCTCATATCATATTCCAGTGAACATTTTTGACACATGATGGATAACAAAGGTTTTGCAAGTGATTATGCTGAAAGTGACTCAAAAATGGCAAAGAAGGTCATTACATTGAGTATTGAAATACAAGTTTTACATAGGGAAAACGCTCTTTGACATTGGTTTGGGCGATGAATCTTTGGATATATACCATAATCACAAGCAACAAAAGCAAAGATTACAAGTGGGACTACATCAAATTAAGCATCTGAATATCAAAATAAACTATCAATGAAATGAAAAGTCAACCAATGGAATGGGAAAAAATATTTGTAAACCATATATCAAATAGGGAGTTAATATCCAAAATATATAAAGCACTCATACAACTCAATAACAAAAAAACAAACAATCTGATTTTTTAAATGGGCAAAGGATCTAAAAAGACATTTTTCCAAAGAAAACATACAAATGGCCAACAAGTCCATGAAAAGGTGTTCAACATCATTAAACATCATTAATCATAATTGGAATTCGTCATGCAAAGCAAAACCACAATGAGATATCACCCCATATCTATTAAAATGGCTTTAATCAAAAATACAAGAGATAAAAAGTGTTGGCGAGGATGTGGAGAAAAGGAAACCCTTGTACACTGTTGGTGGTTGGTGTAAATTGATACAGCCATTATGGAAAACAGTATGAAAATTCCTCAAAACATTAATCTTACTTTTGGGTATTTATGACCCAGCAATCTTACCTTTGAGTATTTATCTGTAGGCAATGAAATCACTATCTTGTAGAGATATCTGCACTCTCATGTTCATCGTAGCATTACTCACAACAGCCAAGATAAATGGATAAAGAAAATGTGATATATATACAGAGGGTGCCAAAAAAATGTACACACATTTTAAGAAAGGAAAAAAACTGTATTAAAATTGTAATAATATATACCAATAACAAAAGATGAATACAAATCACATTTGATTTCTGCAATTACAAGAGGTGCTCAAAGTGGTTACCATCAGTGTAACTTTAATACAGTTTTTTCCTTTCTTAAAATTTGTATACATTTTTTTTGGAGATATATATATACACACACACACACACACACACACACACACATACACACACAATGGAATATTATTCAGCCACGAGAAAGAAAGAAATCCTGCCATTTGCAACAACAGGGATGAAACTTGAGGGCCAAGGTGCTTGGGAATGGGCCTTGGAAATAAAGCACCTTTTAATGTACACGTCTATTCATTGCCATAGAAAGAAACTCATTATATGTTAAAGGGGCAAAAAAGACAACTTATAAAATGGCATGTGTAATATAATCCTGAATATACACGGGTATAAATGTGTGTATATGTTATGGTAGCCACTAGCTACATAGTGTGTGTGTGTGTGTGTGTGTGTGTGTACCTGTGGTACACATGGTACATGTGTATAAATATGTGTATGTCTATACACATTTAGAGAACAAGAAATAGAATGGTAGAGAATGCAATTAAAAAGTAGAAGTGATTATGTCTATACAGTAAAATCATCAGTAATTTTATTCCTCAATTCTATAACAAATTTAATCAAATATGAAATTTCTCACAAAAAAGCAAATGAGAAAAATCATTTTTTAAAAATGTCTGCATATTCAAATTCTTCAGTTATTGGGTACAACTTGCAGGTATTACCTTATCTGGTCTCTCTCAAATTCTTCAATTTAGGTACTGGTTTTGTGTTTATTTGGCTTGGTTTGGTTTGATGTGTAGAATTCACTCTGAATATCTACTAGTGGTTTTCCTAGGCTAGTATAGGGATTCATGATCATTTTTCTCCTGAATAGCTTTTGATCATTAAAAATTTGTTTAATGACATAAGTAAAGCCATGGATTAGATGCATTTCATCTTTACATAACTGCTCTTAGATCTTTCATTTCATTTAGGATGATCTGAAACTATGGTTCTCAAACCTTTTTGGATTCAGGCACAAGGGCAGTCTCCATAGATACCTGCCTCTCCTATTTCTCTATCAGTTTTAGAAACTGGACATTTGGCCTTGCTTTCAACTAGATACCAATAAGATGAAAAGATGTTTTTTTAAAAAATTATATATCAAATTGGATTATTATTTCAGTCCCTAAATGAAAACATAGACACTGTCATAATACTAAATGTAATATAGAACTACCTAAGATAGCCAGCTTAACAAGTCTCAGGCATCATCCAGGCACCACAGAAAATGCTGATAACCTGGAGGAATGGACAGTGAAGTCAGATGCATCCTACATTGAAAATTGAGATCTATGCAAATAAAACCAGATATTTGAATTTTAAATTAGATATAAAGTGGTTTCTCCATAGAAGCAATTCTTATGCAATTAGAAGTCGGTCCTGCCTGATCAGATGGTTAGACTTGCTAAACAAAATAACCTAGACGGATCAGTGCTCTGAATGAGGCAATTCTGGACTCTTGGGTTGAGGTGCAAGCAACTCCACTAATATGCTATTACCTTGCATTGGGCAGACTAGTTGACTTCTCTGAAACTTAGCTTCCTTATTGAAAATGCTGATATTACTACTTACCCAGGTTTGCTGTGAAGATTAAATGAATGTATGTAAAAGTAGAAATATAAGGTATTGTTATACTCAACTTTTAGATTTCTTTATTTATTTTAATGGGATTTTGGAAGGGAAGACAGGTAAACAGGCATGCTCAGTCAGCCATCTTGAACGGGAAGTTTCATTCTAACATTATCAATGGCAGGTGAAAAAAATTTTCCTGTACCAAGAAGATAGCAAATGAGATGGGAGCTATCCATCTAAGATGTAAATTACCACTTGGAAGTCAGCAGACTTTTGGATCATCTGCTGATTCACCACTGCTGGTATGTTCAAAGTGAGCCTTCACACTTTAGTAAGGGACTGACAGGTGCTGGGGAGAGCAAATGGAAGGAGACGGAGGTTATCGAACAGCTTATCTTAAGGCTAAAAGTAGAAAAGAAGAAGGCTTAGGGCTCCTGAAGAGCCAGCTAAGAGAGGTTATCCAGACAAGAGACGAGGGAAACCAGGACAATAATTAATTATTCCCCTGTCTTTACCATTTGTGTTAGCCCATGTCTATTTCCCTGGGGAGATGAGCAGTAAAAACCTTCCATTATTACTGAAATAAATACAACTGAATTTAAAAGTTATAGGTTAAAAATAACCTTCATTTAATACTAAAATAAAACAACAAAAGTCTTCGTTATTCTCCAAAACAGCAAAGAGCAGACCAGCTAGTCAAGAAGAAGCCAGAGATAGGAAAAGTGTCTGCCAGCATGAAGAAAGGGATAAATAGGAAACCAGCATACTCTGTGGGAGATAAAAGAGTGTGCAAACAATCTAGATTCAAATCCAAACTGTGCCACTTCCAAGTTATGAGATCTTGGGCAGGAACTGAAATTTTCCAAGTCTTGCCTTCATCACTGACAAAAAATGCAACAACAATAATGATAACTGCTATGGGCTGAATTGTTTCCTCCCCAAAAATGTATATATTGAGTTCCTAACCCCTAGTTCCTCAGAATGTGACTGAATTTGGAGATAGACTCTTTAAAGAGATAATTAAGATTAAACAAGGTCATCGGAGTGATCCCTAAATCAATAGGACTGCTGTCTTTATGAGAAGAGGGAGAGACATCATGATGTACGTGTACAGAGAAAGGGCTGCATGAGGACACAGTAAGAAGGCAGCCAGCTGGAACCCAAGGAGAGAGGACTCAGAAGAAACCAATCCTGCAGACACTCTAGACCCAAATGGTTTTCTTTCCCTTCCTTTCCTGATTAAAAAAAGTGCTTAACCTACAAGTTAGCTATTTTGGTAGAAGAGACTCAAATCAATGAGAGAGCAGCATATCAGAGAAGTCCAACCATGACCCACTAAACTCTAGAAAATTATTGTTACAGATTCTAAATAACCTAGAAATATTAAGAAACATTAGTGCAGAGATGATTTCAGAAAAAAATATTTCTAATGTCAAAAGTTATTTATGCGTATACTAGAACTTACATGACCCTCCAAATGGTTGATTTGCTAAAGTCTGTCCAAAAAATTAAAAAGACAGAAAAGGAAAAAGAGAAAAAAAAAAAAAACATGTAGGCTATTTGTTTCTACGGATGAAAAAATCGTAACTTTTGAACTATACTAACTGGTGTGACTTAATCAACACTTTGGGAACCATGAATTTTGCAGTAAGACTCATTCCTTTTTGCAAAGATTGCTTTGTTGTCCAAGGAACTATACATTTTTTTATTCAGGAGCATTTAGAGAGTATTAACAGCTGACTAGAACTTGTGCTAAGCTCTGTGCTTATGGATTCGACATGGAAAATTTATATTTCATACTATTGCCAATCCTTGTGACTCCAAAACAGGAGCAGGTGCATCAGCTGTCCACTCTTTAGTCCTTCAAAGTAAGTGTATAGTCAAGTGTTTCGCTTCTTAATCACTGCAGCATGTTTTTAGGCTTTCAGGGAATTTTCCTCCCTTAGAGGACAGTTCCCGTGGATGACCCATAGATGGCACTGACTGGCCATAATAAAACAGTTTCTTTAAAAAACTTAAGGAAAATTTTCAAAAACACACACAAAGTAGAGATGATGTTATAATGAACCCCCACGTACCTATCACCTAATGTCAACAATTATCAACAAGTGGCAATCTTGTTTACCTACCCCCTCTCTTAAGGGAGAACAGGTTCTTGGTATCATCACAGGGAAGAATTCAAGGACACAGGGATTAAGTCTCACAAATAAAACCAAAAAAGCAGTGGATTTATTAAAGGAAAGGAAAAGAGTACACTCCCAAAATACTGGGATAGTGGGAGTGGTCAAGCCAGGAGGAGGGCAACTGCACTGAAGAACAAAGAGGCTTAGGATTTTACTAGAATGAGGACATGAAATACTCAATATTTAGAGGTGGTGTTCCCAGGTGAGTCCTTGCTAACCACTCCTTCCTGTCAGGAGGAGGGATTTTTGCTCTTATTTGGCCCTTGTCAGAACAGTCATGGAGACAAAGCGGGTGGGAACTTCTTGGCTGCCATGCTAATAATATTGTAATCTATTACAATCAGCTGTAGCTACACCTTTTCTTAAGAATAATCTCATCTCCTGCTTCCCTTGTTTCCTGCTCTTCCTCCTTCTCTTTCTCCCCTGCCCCCCATTCTTTCTGCCTATGGCACACATCCACTTACACCACCCACTGGATTATTTTGAATGAAATCTCAGACATCATATCATTTCGTTCATTTTTTTTGTAAGTATCAATAAAAGGTAAAGGTAAAATGAATACTTTGACCAGGCTGCAATCTGTCAGAATTTTTATTTTTGTTTTTGTATTTTAAACCTCTAAAGTTAAATTCACAAAGAATTTTTTTTAATTTATTTTTTTATTTAACTATAGTTGGTATACAATCTTATATTCATTATATTAGTTTCAGGTGTACAATATAGTGATTTGACATTTTTATACCTTACAATGTGATCATCCCACTAATTCTAGTAATCATCTGTCACTGTGTAAACTTATCACAATATTATTGACTATATTCCTCTTCCCCTTTCCATCTATCCCCTACCCGCTCCCTTCTGGTAACTATCCCTTTCGTCTCTTCTTTCTGTGAGTCTATTTTTGTTTTTGTTTTGCTTTGGTTTTAGATTCCACATATATGAGGTGTGATCAAAAAGTACGGTGAATGTTTAAATTAAAAAATTATTACAGTAAAAGACACATTGCCATTAATCTCCCTCAAAATAGTTCCCCTCACTTCGAACACACTTATCCCATCATTCTTGCCACTTCCTGAAGCAGTTCTAGAAGTCCTCTTTCATGAGTGTCTTTACTTCATCCTCCATCATGACAACACTCTGTGTCACACATCACTTCTGGTATGGCAATTTCTGTCATATAAAATTTCTGTCACATGACGGTGTGTCCTCATCCACCTTATTCACTGGATCTGGCATTGTGCGACTTCTGGCTCTTCCCCAAAGTCAAAATGAGCATGAAAGGAAAATGTTTTGAATCAATTCAGGACATCAAGGCAGTCACGACAGCGCAACTAAAGATACTCACAAAAAAGGACATCCAGAACTGCTTCAGAAAGTGGCAAGAACGATGGGATAAGTGTGTTCAAAGTGAAGGGGAGTATTGTGAGGGGGATTAATGGCAATGTGTCGTTTACTGTAATAATTTTTTTTATTTAAATATTCACTCTATTTTGCAATAACCATAGGTATTTGTCTTTCTCTGCCTGACTTATTTCACTTAGTAGACTTTTTTTAAGGAGTCAATCCAGACTACTGCTCCATTTCAAAGGATCTCAGTTGTTTGTTTTCTCTTTCTCACTGCACACTGCCCTGCCCCCACCCTCTTCACTCCCCTTGTTTCTCTCACCTTTACATTTGCATCCACTCTTCGGCCTCACAAGTGACCTTAAAGTAAAAACTGATTATGCTTAGGCAACTAGAACTTTGTCAGAGTTCGATTCCATCAAGTTTGTTTGTTCTTCACAATGAGGAACATTAAGAAGCAAGTCAGTTGAAAAATTGTATTTCAAACTGAAACCATGGATTTTGTTCATGGGAAGTATTCAAATGTTGTTTAAACAACAAAAATAATAATTTTCCATCGTAAGGGCTTTACTATGTACTCTCTCCATAATTAATTGGATTTTGACTCAATTTCAGGCTTACCACAAGCCCTGACCACACTTTCAGGCTGGAAAAAAAAGCAGAGGCCAGAAAACAGCAGATTTCTAAGAGCAGCCCAGTGGTGGGCAGAAATTGGATTTGGAGACCATAGGGACCTGAGCCTTCATCCCACCACTTATCACTATGTGAACTTGAACAAGTCACTCAACCTCTCTGTGCCTCAGTTTCCACCTCTGTAACACAGGAGTAATTGTCCTTGCTCAAACTAACACAGTTATAGCAAAGATGGAGGGAGATGAAAGTGAAAGTACATTTCTTTAATATTCACAAAATGCTGCACATATACATGAAGTTAGACAATGTGGCATGGTGGTTGAGAGCAGGGGTTTAGGTGTCAGACCTGAGTGTGAAACCCAGCTATGTGTGACCTTGGGCAGGCGGCTTTATCTTTCTGATCCTCAGTTTCAACATCTGAAAATTAAGATAATTATAGAAACTACATCATAAGGTGATTTAACAAAAGAACAATGCATGTAAAGTACTCAGAGTGCTTAACACATAGTAAGCAATCAATCCCTGACAGCTGTTA